>NC_142843.1:21366136-21517651 GCF_061612785.1 Hesperophylax consimilis | reverse complement strand
ATGCTACAATATAATGTTAGACTTATGTGAGAGTTAAATACATATAGCAAAGCTCAATATCGCACAATGCACGGAGAAAACTTACTGTTAAAATATTACTAATTTATTAAGAATCTCTTTAGATTATTCGTAATCCGATTAAAAACGAGATTTCAGGCCCTTAACGATTGAATTGATAGGTGTTCTGAAAAACTCTTGGTAAAATACCAACGTATTGTCACGATGTCAGAACACTTGTTCATAAACATAATTATTTTCGCATTTAGTAATTATATATTATTAAGACAAACGCAGGTGCATGAACATTATTATGAATTTACTAAAAGTTTATCAGGAAGCGGATATCGGAGTCTTATTTTCAACCGGATTACCAATATTTTTAAGAGATTTTTAATAAATCAGCAATACTCAATTTTCTCCATGTGGAAATGTTGGGTTAAAATCGAAATCCCAGATAGAAAATTTGGGCAAATTTCACGACACCAGAGCTCAACTTTTACTACTTCATTCATTCGAACAAATTTCTGCGTCATATCCTAAAAGTCAAGACATTTAAATGAGTTCCTACACGGTAGCTGATTTTCTTAAGTTATTGCTGAGAGAAACGAACAGTTATCCCGCTTTATAGAGCTTCTTATATTTGATAGAGATTCTATGAGAACTGTGGAGTAGTGATGGATCATGACTCATTTTATTAAGAGCGGGAGCCACGGTACAAGCTTAAAGCGGCCGCTACACTACTCGCTTCGGCGCTTCGACGAAGTCCTCGACGAAGTTAGCCGAAGTCCGAAGTGCGTGCCCACACACTCGTGCAACTTCGCGAGTAGCTCAGTCTCTCGGAGTCCGTGCACTAGGCAACATGGACGTTCAAGTGGCATATAAAGGATGAAAGTAGATTAAATGCTGTTGAAATGAGATCCCTGAGGCGTATAATAATAATAATAATAATTGGATAATTTGTAAAGCGCCGTTTTTGTGAAAAATCACCTCAAGGGCGTATGTGTGGTAAAACCATGTTTGATCGTGTGAGGAATGTGGAGATCCGCAAAGAGTGCAAGGCTGATGTAAGCGTAATGAGTAAGATTAAGAAAGGGACGCTTAGATGGTTTGGGCATGTAGAGCGAATGAGCGAAGATAGGAGTGTAAGGAGGATATATGATGCAAATGTGAATGGTAGCAGAAGTCGGGGACACCCGAGGAAGACATGGCACGATCAAGTGAATCAGATACTCGAGTCGGGCCATGTCAAGAGTCAGAATAATAGAAGAGTATGTATGAGACGATGTATGAATGTGAATGAGGCAAGGAGTGTGTGCCAAGACCGAGTTGTTTGGCGGTCCGTCCTCTCTGCCTACCCCTGCGGGGAAACGGCGTGATGGTTATTTATTTTTTATATTTTTTATATTGAATACCTCACAAGAGTCCCAACTGCTCCCGTCTGGAGCCAGTGAGACTATGGCATCCCCAATTGGGGGATGTTGTGAGGCTGAAGGTAAGTGGGGAAGGGAAAGAGGAAGGTGGGGAAGTACCTGGCTATTCAGATCTAATCACTAAACACGGCTAAAGCCATTTGGAGCAACGTTTCAATTCTGAATGGTGGTCTTACACCAGGGCGATACTGGTAGTATCTTCCACTCTGGAACGTGCCGCAAATATACTATATATTATTTTAATTAATTAATTGTGAAATAACACAAATCAATCAAATAAAATTTATTTGCGCACGCCGGGTTCGAACCCGCGACCTTCGGAATGGCAGTCCAATGCGTTACCACTGGACTATGCCGGCCGTCAAGTTTATTCAAGGTTAGTTAGTTAGTTAGTTATCTTTATGGTCCCTTTCAATTGGGTCCCAAATAACCGCCTCGGATTGGAGTGTTTCTAGGAACAAAAAAATTAGGTCCTGTGACCACAGTGTAGAAGCCATATTTTATTACGTATAGTCACTATGACTCTGCGCACGCACAACCACCAAACACGACGTCTCGAAGCGAACTGAAGTGAACCGAGTAGTGTGGACAGACACTTCGTGTTCGAACTTCGAGTCCTTTGACTCGGGCGCATTTACCGACAACAATCGGAAGTCGGGCCAAGCGAAGCGAAGATGCCCGAAGCGAAGCGAAGTTCGTGCCCACACTATCGTATTAGGTCAACTTCGATCAACTTCGCGAGTAGTGTAGCTGGGCTTTAATATGTTCGTACGGCTCAAAGAGTCGACTCAATTGAACGACGGCTCAATGGAACGGGAGTCGTGAGCTCAGAGTATGAGCGATGAGAATACTGTGCTTGAACGAAACGGCTCGCCCGTTACGACTCCCCCGGTACGGCTCCCCCGATGCGGTACGCAGCATCCAGCTCCCAGCATATATGAAAGATCGTACGATTTTTGGTACCTGTAAGTCGCCTCGTACCATGAGAAGAATAAAATGCTAGATATTTAGTAGGTGTAAGTACATATGTCCAAGTCCAGATGTAGGACTTTCAGTCGCCGTTCACGTCTCTAAGTATGCAATAACGACGAATACTTGGATAATTTAAATAGCGCTATTTTTCTAAAATATCTCCCGATGAAAAAGAATAACCGTTCGATTGAGCCGTGGTACGGTTTACCGGGAGTCGTACAAATACGGCTCATCGAAGAGAGATCGCTCATGAACGACTCATCGCCACTGCGGGGTTGATTACTGGAATAACAGAGTTACCAGTCACTTCTTACCGTGTTCAATTACTAAAAACTTTAAAATACATAACATATCTACAAGAAACCAATACATTCTCCGTGAACAATGCGCATTACCTATGCATATAATAATTTAGATTCCGAGACGTTATGGAATCTAAACGGTACCCTCTCCACAACAATACAGATAGACAACACGGATAGTCGTGAACAAATACGATTACCTGCAATTACGAATCTATTGTAGTGCTAGTCTTTTGAAATAAGTTGGTCGGAGCCTCGTGGTGGTTGGTTTACGGGCGTGAGAGGCTTTCACACGAGTTTAGGTGGCCACAAACAAACTATAACCGAAAGCCATTGACCCGATACATTCAATACAGCGATCCCTCGGTTAGCAGAGAACTAACTCCACGATTAAAATGTGTTCTAAAAGTTGTTGTAACCAAGTTTGAAAAAAAGTACTGCGTGATAGCAAAGAAGTAAGCATGTTTTGAAAGAAAAAAGATCGTATGGACAAAAACAGTTCGAAAAAATGTTACCATTTTGTTGTGCCCTTCAATGATTACAAGGTATATATATATAGTATGCCTCTATATACAGGGTGTCCGGGGGTAAAGTGCAGTAACTTCGTGGGGGGATTCTACATGATCGTAGGAGTAAAAAAGATAAATAACTTTTTCCGAAATTCCAATTTTTTATTTTTCATACAAAAAGATATACCTGCTAAAAAGTCATAGTGTAGGTGCAAACTTACCCGATAAATTCGCAAGTGTGAACGTGGCAACGTTGCATATTTGTGAGTGGCGCGTATCCATGGAAACCGCATGTGAATTGTAAACAATTACAACACAGAGTTCGCCGTATGTTTTGATATTTTACCAAATTCAAAAAGAGAACTGCACTAAAATCACGTTACACTTTTTATTATAAAAAATATTAATAACTCATTGAACACTTAACTAATTTCATCGCTTTTTACTAATAGGCCACTTGCATCATATTTTTTAATTTTTTTCCGGTTAAGGAAAATATTCTAAGACATTCTGTATTATTATTATTTTTTTAATCGTATTTTTGAAACCCTGGGGATTTTTTGAAAATTTCAATCCGAAAAATCAGACCTTTTTTTATAAACCGGAAAGACGGGACATAATTTTATAGGTGAGAAAAAACAATGATTACATAGCCGAAAATCATTTAAAAAAAAGAACGTTTTCCACACGAATGACACAGCAGAATAACGAGGCATACCAAAAATATTACATCTCATAAATATTTTTTTCCTTGATCCATCTTATTGATCATAAATCATTATAATGTACAACGTCTATATTAATAAATCCAATGTAATATACTTGTACTTGTAAATTATAATAATAATAAGAATATTATAAAATTTGATTTTGATAAAATCAGCACCATAACCATTATACCTCTAAAACACGTACCGACATCTAAATTGTACGGGGTTCTCTTCACATCTGTCAAAAATTCAAACCAAATGAAAAGTTCGCAGAGAACAAACAATAAATCTAGTGAACGAATTTAAAAATTCTTAGATAAATTAAATTTTCAAAGTTGTTTACTCCGCCCGTCAAATTTTGTGACACATTACATTCAAAGCACGATTTACTAATAGCGGGGGGTGCAGGAGGGGGTGCGGGGGACAGTTTACCAGCTGACCGACTGAATTCGGGTGCCGGGGGTAGCGGGGATTAGTTACCGGGGGGGCGCGGGATGTAGATTTGGCAACGACGAAAAAAATAATGGCGTCTAGGCACGTCGGAGAAATTTTTCGTTATTAGCTTAAAAGTACATCTAAAAGTTGGAATTTCGGAAAAAGTTATTTATCTTTTTTACTCCTACGATCACGTAGAATCACCTCCCGAAGTTACTGCACTTTACCACCGGACACCCTGTATATATATATAGAGGCATATTGATGCACAATCGGTTTTTCCCTAAAACAGAAATCATATCTCTCAAACATTTTTAACAATCCCGCATCCAATTGGGGGAGTAGGTAATACCCAAAATTACTATCCTCCTTATATTAGCTTAATAGTTGACATATCATTTTAGTATTTTACGTATTTCTATGCAAATACATAAGTTGCCATTAATAATTGACTGAATAATTGGGATTTCTATAGTTTAAAAGCTCATAAGACAGAAAAATGCATGGGGTCGTTGGAAGATCCACTTGGTTACAGACGTTTTGTTTGGCATCTTGGCCTGTCAAGAGTTAACGACCGTAGATACCAGCGTATCTACGTATGATAAATAATACAGACAGACACCGGGTATCCTCAGCATGGTTAGATACCATTTTTTTCTCAGATAGGTAATTCCTACGAGTGTTTTGCAGAACGTAAAGTGAATCGAGGAACTACTGTTTCACTTTTTTGGAATCAGCCCCAGGCGAAGAAGTAATACTCTAAAATCATATTACGATCAATGATAAAAAGTTGACTGGCAATAAATAACACGTTATTTAACGGCAGGGAGAAAGTGTGGTTTACGTAAATGTTTTTCGTTTGGATTGAAGGAGCCATTGTTGTTCTAATCTAACTATGAGGTAGTTTATTTAATTAGTAAATAAAATATGCAGGTTGTTTGGTACTTTCTGGTCCATGAAAACTAAAACTAACGTAAGCCGGTTCAACAGATTGAGGAAATAAAATGTTTCATGCATCATTTAAAATTTAGATTCTAAATGTTCTCGTTTAAAATCAGTCTTATAACGTAACGCTTTTTGGCATGAGGTAAAGGAAATTTATTTCTTTGTTTTCGAGATAAAAGACAACGATAATCAACATTTTAAAGATAACGATAATTTATCGAAATAAAGAAAAAAAATCAACGATAGTATTATTGTCTGAGGTAAACGGCGATAAGAATGTCAAAACATTTTTTTAAAATTAACGTAAGATGCTGACAGCAAGTATAGACGAAGCAATACGTCGAAGAGTCTGCCTGATCTTTTAAAATGTACAAATACTGATTTAATCGTGAGAAGCTTTTTGACAAGCAATTAGGTACTATGTTCGAATTCAGACAATCAAGAACCTCGTTAACAGAATTAGCATATAATTATATAGCAGTATTAAAACAGTAACAAAAAAGAAAAGAACGCTTGTAGATACCTTTGTCCAGTAGTAGGTTCCTTATCACCCGGAAGTAGAACAGGCCGTGCCTGTTGCGGGCGATGTGATACAAGAAGTCGGGGTATTCCCCCAGGCACTCCCGCAGGTAGTCCTCATCCAGCGGCGGGAACTCTTCCGCTGACGGTGACGGAAAGCGCGCTAACAACGGCGGGTCTTCGCTGGCTTCTATGCCCAAGCTGACGGGGCCACACTCGACGGCCCTTTCGACTTCTTCGATCTGTTCGGGATCCGTGGTCCAGTCTGGGGCCGCGCCCTCTCGCACGGGTTCGAATCGGGATTTGTGCACTAGCTCGTCTTTGAGATGGAGCAGGTCGGCCAGCCAGCGCTGCGGCCTGGAATTAGGGTGAGCCGTCTGGGTGGGGATGGAGCCCGACGGATGGAGCTGGCGGCTGCTGCTGCTCATCACATCCCCCGCATCACCAGGGAGAACCGCTGGCCGTGCTCTTGCTGTTGCCTCTCGGCTTGCTTAATTCAACTATTATAGCACACTCACACAACGTTCGTCACTTTTACATATTATTATCATTTCACAATCTTCGGCGATTAGATCTGTGGGAATTATCAGGAACAAAGCAATGAATCAAGCACGTGAATCCAATCGACTGTCTTTCTCGAACATTCAGATAACGATGGAATTTTACTTACAGCTAATTGGATTCAATATATTATCTCGGTTGAGCAGTGATATGTACAAAAAATATATCAATTGATAAATGCAGCCTGGTTTGTAGCGCGAAACGGACTAGTTAGGAGCTCGATAGAGCGTATTCAAAGACCGAAACTAAATGAGAAATCAATCAATGATAATTAATGCATTTGACGGCGAGATAAAGATTCTCCACGACAAACCCTGTCCTTGATTGGAGCGCTAAGCTTCAATAACTTCAAATTCCAAATCTGTAGAAAGATGATTTGACAGAATTAAATCGGTCCATCCCACGCGCTGTGCAGATTGAACTAAGTGAGTTTAAATTGTGTCTAGTGTACCGGTACCAGGTAGAGCTCACAAAGTATATAAGTCGAAAGGTAAACACTAGACGCGTTTGGTCACATGCTTATAAACACGGACCCGAGCCGCTAGATCGCGCTGTGTAACCAACCGCCTGTTCAATCGATTCAAGAGGTAATAGGTAATTATTGCTATTATGCAGCGATGTGTGTAATCGGGCCCGTGAGTTGACAACTTGATAATAATACCCATACGCTGAGTAATGCGATACGCTTAACGCTTAAATCGACATACTAAAGAAGGTGCCTGCCCAGCAGCCATATCATTTGCATTTTAATAAATGAAATCATTCGTGTAAAACTATACAATTTTATGAAAATACCAATCATTATGAAAAGCAGCAGGCTGCTGTAATTTGTAAGAAAACCTAGTATTTTTTATGATAGGTCAACATCATCAAGATACCACGGAATCTTGTACTTCACTAACTTACCTACATGGCAAAGTGAGATATTCGTGTATAGGATGGTTCATTAAAATATTTTTCAATTAATTTAGAAAAGAGCAAAATATTTAGATTAAAGACAAAATGTACTTGGTGAAGTAATAAAAATATGTTGTGGTTATACGTTTTGCAAGTAATAATAACTAATAGTTCTACAAACAGTTGTAGACCTCGCGTCGAAAAAATAATATTTCTAATTTTCTCTTACTTAATAAATCAAAACCAAAATTTCCTCGAAATCATAAGATTTGTAAGTAGGTACTTAAATACCTACCAAGTTAATTGTAAACTTTTCATTTATGTAACTTTTTTTAAACATCAAATAGGAATTATACAGTTTGTCCAAAGAAACGTCACTACCTCAATGACAATTTTCAAATATTTCTTTAGATATTATATTGAAAAATGCGAATAAGATTTCCCATGTGAAAAAAGAATCATTACTGAATCATTAAAACGGCCAACATCTTGAACCGGAAATGGAACATACAAACAAATTTACAGACTGTCGAAATGAAAACGGGTCGAGTTAAAACAGAACTTCGCTGAGCTCATTCAATACATTTCGAGCTTGAAATACTTTGGTATTATGATCGTAGAAGTATTAAAGGCATTGATGGTATTTAATCAATGGTATTGGGTATTTGGTATTGTACTGAGAGGGTTTGAGTTTTCTCGATTTTTGTTATGAAGTTTCCATTATTTATAGTAATCGACGTGGAAACCATTATTTATAGTAATCGACGTGGAAACCATTATTTATAGTAATCGACGTGGAAACCATTATTTATAGTAATCGACGTGGAAACCATTATTTATAGAAATCGACGTGGAAACCATTATTTATAGTAATCGACGTGGAAACCATTATTTATAGTAATCGACGTGGAAAGCATTTTTTATAGTAATCGACGTGGAAACCATTATTTATAGTAATCGACGTGGAAACCATTATTTATAGTAATCGACGTGGAAAGCATTTTTCATTTAAACAATTTTATGTCAGATATGATTTGAGATTTACACGGCCAAAAAAAAATTATCGATAGAGAAATTAATGTGCATAGCACATTACGTTTGCGAATAGGTAAGTAATTGATATGCACATCTTATGTAGCACTAAGAGTAATGGTAAATGGTAAAATGTATGTAATAAATCCCCTATCTCTATAACTAAGATAACCAACTTCGCGAACACTCTACACTTTGCTTTCGATTCAGCCAATCAGGTACAGCGATAAAAAACAACACTTGCGCTTATTTTCACACACAAGGGAACTAGTGAACAGTCTAATGTTAGTAAGGGGATATCATAAATAGTCGCGCATTCTACGCATTATTTTACATAAGTGACGGCAAAAACTATCATAAAACTAACTTATTTAAATTATGAACACGTTGTTGGCGTTTTTATTTTTTATCAAAATAAACACACTACCTACCATTTGCACAAACCTTACACGCGTCGATCTCATTTGCAGTAGGTACACGGAGAAAAATGAGTGTATGCTAATGTATTAAAAATCTAAAATGGTCCAGTGGCTAAAGATGCTGACCCGGTAAGACAGAGATCCTGCGTTCGATCCCTTGTTGTGACAGTTATCTTTTTATTTTCTGTGTCTTGTTCTGTTTCAGGTTTAGTTTAGATGTGTCAATATTATATTCTTCTTCAATGATATATTAAAAATCCCTTCAAATTATTAGTAATTCGGTTAAAAAAGGGATTGCAGGCCGTTTCCTGATAAACTTTTAGTAAATTCCTAACATTTCTGGACACGCGTTCATGCACCTGCATTTGCCTTGATAATATATAATGACGAAATGCGGAAATATTATGATTTTTATGAACACGAACGTATTTTGCTAAAGTTTACTAGGAAACCTATCGATTCATTCGTTAAGGGGCTGCAATCCCATTTTTAACCGGATTACGAATAATTTGAAGAGATTCTTAATTAAATTATCGATATTTTTAATAAGTAATTTTAAGTGTACTTACAATTTAACTGAATATAACGATTTTTAAGACTTACATATGGTAAAAAAATGTATATGAGTACATGCATTACCATTATCAACAGAATAACTCAAGATTCTGCATTGACCATTGACATTTTTTAAGCCACTAACAGACAGTTCAACAACTATCTTTTGACATGTCACAAAATAGTAAAACTGCCCCCCCATGACCTTTTTATACTTACATGTACCACAAATAGTAATCTTTTCCATAATATATTAGTGAATAACCGTTTTATGGAAAACATGCCCATATAAATAAATGACATTATCAACTTTCAAAAATACATAACGAGGCATTGAAGTCTAATTGAATTGTTGTTTAATGATTAGACAATTCGTTACATCCTTGGCCAATGGTATTGATAGTGAAAACATTGACAAAAAGCTATTAATATCGCGAATTTCTCGAAATACTCAACGCGGAAAATATTGCGCAAGTGGTACAAGGGACATTTGGCTATTATGATTTATTGATCGGCACAACAGAGGACATAATACCTAACTAACAATCATGCCGTTTCCCCGCAAGGGCATGCAGAGATGACGGACCGCTAAATAACACGGTCTTGGTACACATCATATACCTCATACACATTCATACATACTTTTCTATTATTCTGACTCTTGACATGGCTCGACTGATTCTCTTGATCGTGCAATGTCGTGCATTCACATTTGCGTCATATATTCTCCACACTATACTAGTAGGAGCTGTACAATACCGATATTAGCAATAGTTGGGTAATATTGCATGTGAATACATTTTTCAACCACACAGTTCATTGATCGATATTACACGAAATAAAAAAGAAAAGCGCCAGGCAAATAAAAACTTACAATGTCTTGCCTTAAAGTACACTACTTGTAAAGACATAACTGTAGTGCTAAAACGGTCTTGCAGGAATCATAAAAAGAAGAGGCTGGGTGAGAGCACTGACACTGGAAACCAGAGGTCCGCTACAAAGAGGCGGAGATAATTGGTTTGTTCCAGGGATGCTGATGTTTATGCAGACATGTCCCAGGCTAAAAGGGTAACTTAAAGTCGCCGTGATGGCGTGTTTGTCCGGGTAATGCGTCCACCATCCGGTGGCGGGGGAATGACTGCACTCTGTCACCGCCCGACGGTCATGGACCCGCAGCATCCGCCAAGAGTTGCTTCAATTGGAAGGTACGGCGCATTCTGCGGACTTAACGACTTTATACGCTCCTTTGAACGTCTGGACTCCCGGTAGAATCTCTCAACATTTTCTGTCACACATCATTGGCGTTTTATTTATTTTTTAATGGACGAGACTTTATCAAAGATGCATACATTTCAAAAGCTTCTTGTGATTCATCTTGACTCTTTATATAAAATTTTAAAAACTCCCCCATTATAAATCAGTATTGGAATGTTGCTCGTGTTCAGAGTAGCGAAGCGGGCGCGGGTGTTTCTGGGAAAATATTTCTCAGTCATAATGAAATAAGTTTCTCTCCGTTTAAAGAAAGGAAGACAATAGTCGTCGGAAAATCAATCATTCAAATGAAACAATAAATCCAATGACACGTGAAGGTTTAATAGTTTCCTCTCTTTAAAAATAATAAATTACTGTATTTGTACATGTAGTACCTACCTACCTACAGCAGATTTCTAATTTATTGAACGGTGAGAATAATAGCTCTTTTCTTTGAAAATAATGTCGTAAATCATGTGGAAAAAAGAAACAAAATAATATTGACGGTGACGTAAAAAATGCAGACAATTTATTTATTGATGGGCCATAAATATCAAACTGACTATTAATATTAGTAATAAAAATAAAACATACATTAGAGAAGTACGTAGTAATAAGTAAACAGTAATAATAATAATTGGTGTTAGATATTAGATGTGAAACTAAAATAAATATGGCAATTTCTTATAACCTGCATAAAAATTAATTGACGGTTTTGTGATAAATGTAATCGTAAGAAAGCGTTAACTGATTACTGTAAGCTGTTGGCATAACATAACCAAGTCTAATTACGATTGATAAAAGTATGTCGTACCGATCCTCGCATTTCCATATAGAGAGATTAACTAATTATAATAAATAAACGTGTTTACTGACCGAATACTAGGTATGGGAAATCCAAGCATATTAGTCACATAATAATCTATATTTCCAACATATTATATATTGCAGAGGAAATTATACGACACCGAGGGAAATCGATTTCCGTATGAATAATGCAAAAGGAAATAAAAACTAGATTTCTGTCAAACTGATTTGCACGAAGATCTTTGATTAATGCACGAGAACTTGATAAAGGAAAATCATGTAGATTGCTTTGAGTACGTACATAAGAGAAAACGAAACGAGACAAATCATTAAATTATAATATTAAATTTACAATAAAATATATAAATTTGTTTTGGACCACTTAAATTAAAGTGGTCTAAAACAAATTTATGTCTTTTATTGTAAATTATGACGAGCCACAAAGTAAATGATTATTACAAATATTCTAAATTTAATTCGTATATTATTAGGAATAATTATCAGTAGGATGTCAAAAAGAAAATACGCATTTTCCAATGTATTTTTGAATAACTGTTTTTAAAAATATATATACAGTGGGTTGCCATATTAATAGGGACAGTTCCAATATTTCCTGATTTTTATGTTTACGTTGTCTCTACTTCTAAATAACTTGGATATGATGGCCATTCCTTCGTTATTTTTGTTGCTGGTATCACCATTGAGACTTTTCAGAAGTGGCAATACTCGCAAAGTGCCACATCCCTCGAAAATTTAAGGTTTTTTGCACGTGGTCAGCATTTTTGTGAATAAGCGTGATTGAGGTTCTGGTAAATAAATATACATTATAATTCTATTTAAGAGTTTTTAACAGTTTTGCTACACAAAAATGTAAGTAATTATTAATTATCTATTAATTTCTGTAATTTTTTTTTCATATCTTATTTCAGTGAATAGTTTTTCCATGTTGAGTACAATGTTTTGCTTTTTCAGTATGGCTAGGTCTTCAGACACGTCCCCAAGAAAATTTCCGAAAGTGAAGACACTATTAATAAACACTCAACATTCCCAAAGGAATATAGCAGCCATTACAGGTATTTTAAAGTCTGTGGTTAACAGGATAAATTAGAAAATCAATCAAAACCTGCCCCTTGAATTGGATCACATTGGGAAATGTGGCAGAAAACGAATCACTACACCTCTTACTGGTCGCAAAATCAAAGACGTCTGTCTCCAAAACCGCCAAAATAGTGTGGCTCGTCTGACCTTGACAATCAAAGAAGAAGATATCGAAGTCTCCCAAAGGAGGGTCCAGAGGATATTGGCTGAGGAGAACCTCACTGGTCATCGGCTAGCTAAAAAACCTCGCCTCACAGTAGATATGAGGATAAAACTACTGGAATGGGCCAACGCGCACCAAAACATGACTATAGAGAACTGGAATATGGTGATTAACATTTTTGTGGTTTTCAAGCTTTCAAAAAATTCCATTAGTTTGATTATGGCCCTTTTTAAGGTGTGCTTCTCTGACGAGTCCATATTCAAAATTTTGTTGGATTAATCATCGTTCGTCCGACGACGCCCAGGAGAGAAATTTCACCCGGAGTGCCTTGTAGAGACTATCAAACACCCTACCCGTATCATGATGTGGTCAGTTATCTTTTCCAAAGGGATGGGGCGCCTCCACATCGTGCAAGGGACTATGAGGCAGGATCAGTACAGACAAATACTGGAAAATCGATTACTGCCTCAAGTCGGAGAATGGTTCCCTGGTGGCCAGAAATACGTCTTTATGCACAACTCCGCACCCTGTCATAAAGCCAGGACTGTCACTGCATTCCTGGCTGAAAAAAATGTGCAGGTTTTACCTTCGCCGGGGACTTCCCCTAACATGAACCCTATTAAAAACCTGTAGGAGCTCACCAAGAGGGAGATTGCCAAGGAGATGATCACAACAAAGCAGCAGCTCATCGAAACCCTCATCCGGGTGTGGCATCATTCTCCTGATCTAAAGATTACTGCAAAATTTTGCATTGAGTGTATACCACGGCGTGTTCAAGCTGTTATTGCGGCTAAAGGCGAAATTACAAAATATTGACTTTTTGTTCGATAATGTTTAAAAATAATAAAAATAAAAAAATAATCGTAGATTAAGGACAAATACGGTGTTAAATTTTTCTAAATTCAATGTCCTTGTAAATAAATAATAATAACCGCACCTAAAATCATAAACATCTGTGTTTTATGAACACAAAGTGTAAAAAACACATTTTCTATAGGTGTCCCTATTAATATGGCAACCCACTGTACTATCATTCAAAAGTACCATCCTGTTATGTGAAACAGTACAAGAGTCTCAATAGCAACCAACCGACTGGATCTAGTGGCTAATGGTATCCCCAATTGGGGTACGTAGTGAGGCTGAAGGTCGTGGGGAGATGGCAAAGGGATGGAGATGGGGAAGAGGAAGGTGGGAACTATATGGCTATTTAGATCTGGTCATCAAACACGGTCAAAACCATTTCAAGCAATGTTTCAATTCTGAATGGTGGTCTTCTTTCTACCAGGGAAATACTGAGAGGATCTTAAACTGCATATTAGTATAAAGTATCTCTATTTAGGAGTCTTGTTTTTAGCATTATATCTGAATCTATAAGGTGATACCCAATTTTTGATGTTGCATGGTAATATGTTGAATATTTTGGGAACGTTTTATACTCCAGGGTTTGCTGTCCGCATGTAATTATATGATTGTATTATAACTAGAATACAAAGGCGGATTTCTTTCTGTTCATATAATTATACTATAATCTTCGGATAATAATAGTGTATAAGGTTTCATTCGTGATAGTTCAATGATTAGTTATACTTGTAATTTGTAATTATTGACAATGAAGATTTACTGTCTGATTTATCTTCCCTTTCCTACTATCTGTCAAAACAAAAAAAATATGCACCATTATAGTAAATACTAACAAAGATATTTAACTTCAACCATAATAGTCATAAAAGCAGATAAAATTCTGTAAAGTTTTTTTTAAACTGAACTTTTTTACATGTTACGTTATATTTGAGTTCTCTCGACCACCATGCAAGGGATGCCGTTATCACGATGGTCGTATAACGATGATGGTATCACGATTCTTGGCCTGCTAAGGCAAAATCGACCGAAGGTCCGTCCATTAAGCCGGGCCGCGCGCCGAATATTGTGTTTACACGACTTCATCACGTATGTCGTTAAGATTACCACGTTATTTTAGGGATTTGATAGGGTAAATTCAACCGCAGGTCTGTCCAATACACCAACGCCGCGCGTCACATATTTTTGAGCACGGCTGCATCACTTACGTCGTTAAGATTTTGGCTTTATTGTTATTATACTCTAATTATCGTCTCGTCTTAATACATTTCTCGAAATAAATTAGTAGTTGGTCGTTTAAATTAACAAAAACCAACTGTTTTATTATGAGGCACGAAAGACTAAAAAAAATCTAAATTAGATGATGAGAAGAGAGTTTCTAGTTTTTCTACCTTTTGTCTCGAATTGATTGCTTCTTCGCGTGAAGAGGTCATATTTATAGTAACCTCGTAACGAATTTAATCATGTTTAAAGTGGTGATGGTATCAAACATTAACAATCACCAAAATCAAAAAGCATGACAAATGTTTGATTTTCCGCCGACAAACAATCTAGAAAATGGCACATACCTTGCACAAAATAATCAACTCTTGTGACTTTTTGCAAGGTTTCTTTGAATCCAATTCAATTTCCAGTACGATCACGCGATTCTAAAATATGTACCAGAGAATCACATTTATTTCTGATATTAAATTGCGAGAAAAAACCTTGAAATACTGGATAATGCGGAGAATTACTGTCACCATGTCAACAGTTGCTTTTGTATTGTACGAAATCTTTTAGTCAGTCAAATAATTGCAAAGAAAAACAATAAAGAGACGAATTTTAGGTACCAAGTTAACGGAAAAAAATGATTTCGTTCATGAGCGAGTTAGTCAATATTCCCATGAAGTTAGTTTTAAAATTGTGCTAGTTTACTTCAACCGTTGTATAATTATGGTAAAATTCTTATTAATGTATAACTTAACGAATTACTGAAAACATAAAAACAATAATACGAGTATTTCGCCAGCAAAACACGACAGTGCACGGCAGCACGATTGCAAAATTGCATAAAGCACAAATACATACAAGAGAAGGTGAGTTACAATTGCTTACAAAATCAACTTACATAAAAGGAAAACAAATCATACATTGCATGTGTCGAAGACGCACGACCAATATATTTTGTACATGAAAACATAATATTTCATGATAATATAAGAATAACTAACAAATCAAATACCACAGGCTTTAACAAATACATTCAAGGATACACGTTATCTATTTATACATTCTATATATATTGCGGTTAAAATACACGGCTTGTCGAATAACGGAGAAATTCTACGGAGATAAGTTTGAGCCATGAAGTTACCGCTAAATTAATTAATAAAACTGGAAGCGACGGGACGGCCCTTCGAGAATTTGTTGCCAATATAAAGCGCAATGTATCGCCAGTTTTAGTTCAGGCCGAGGCCGAAGTAAGCCATTGGGGAATATCTTCAATCTAAGGGAATACTGAATGTAAGAAAAGCAGAGAGGATGACTCACACTTTAATGCGAAAACTCTTATATTGCTTTCTATAAAAAAAAAATACAAAAACGTGTTGAAACAAATAAACTCAAAATTCCCTACATATCTATGCGGTTTCGTGGAATGTATTACATTCATATATATATATATATACCTTTTCAGATTTATCTACTTTAGAAAAAGACTCGCTGAGCTGAAAAATTAGTCGAAATGCGGCCTTGTACCTAACTTAGCTATCAAAATACGTAACTAACGTATCGATATCCTATACCTCTTGGAAGGATGTACATCTTATTCATTGCTGAAAACTATAGCCGCAGCAGACGAAACGACTTCTACTGGATGTCGCACGGCAGACAGATATGTTATGGCACAGAACATAACAAAAGGAACAGTGCTGGTGAATGAAATTTCGAAGGTAAATTTAATAAAATTGCTTTCTGAATAAGAAAAAGGAATATAATAAATTAAATTTTCACGGCCCCGTATGAAGGTGCGGGCCGATGATCCTCAAGAATGAACCAGAGATAGAAGTGCCACCGATGGCAAGAGGCCAAGAAGGAAAAAGTTTACGCCTGAGGTGAAAATAGAAGTGATTTAAGCTGTACTTACGTAGGTATTAAGTAATAATAGCGAGCGATATTGTGAAAAAGTTTCTAGGTTTACTAAGAAGTTGCATAAACAAAACCCTTTGTTTCGTGAGACTTAAGGTTTGCCGCTGGTCTTCAACTACTACAAGCCGATATCAAGGATGGTTTTTCAGAAGAAATTGATGCATTATTCCAATAATTGAACGAATCAACTTCATTTTTTTAAATTGCCTACAAAATTTTTAGCCACAAAGCTCGATAATTATTGAAGTATATTTTGAATGAAAAACACAGGGTAAGGAAGGTTGGGAAGGGTGTTTTTGTTGTAATTCGCACCCAGCCATAAAGTGAGTACATTTTAATACAAATTTTTAGACAACTGCACCACGATCCGAAGTCAGAATGTGCAAATTAAACTTGATGTTGCAAATAACAGTAAATTGACGAAAAAGAGGTTAATCAGAAATCAATGTCAATAAATCAAATTTACAAACACACATCGCCTTTATTGACAGAATAAAGCATAATGTTATATCCATAACGTATCTACAAATAATAATAGCGTTTATGATCAGTTGTTTTGCTTGTGTTGAATAATAAATTGAGGATGACCGCCACATTAGCATTCATGGCCTACTTTAAACATTTGTAGATATAAAATTCTTACGTGCGTACTTAACCGATTCAATTTGAAAGTAGATTAAATTAAGTATTTTTGTGATCTCACGTTAATGTACCAATGATTAAATAAAATACCCTATTATTCACTGTAATTAAAACATTAACGACAAACGTTAAAAAAATAATGTCCCAATCTAAATAAAAACAATAAATTTTCTTATAGAGCGCTTGGTTCGTAGGACTATGACCTATGAACGACACTTCTAATCAAATGATCTTCGGCTATAAAAGGTGTTTTCCCTCCTCAGCACATTAAAGAAAAGTGCTTAAAAATACCAATTGTGAAATGAAGAAGGAAATAACCCATTTTTTAACAAAAGTAACATACATATTCGATTGGTTATTCATGCTAAAATACAAATTGTGACAATTCGTTTCAACGTTTATGGATTTAATTAAAATAATAAGAGGCAAATCCCAGATCTTGCAATAAATGTAGTTGTACATTTAATAATGTTTGATGTAAGGGAACTTCCTACTTAGCAAACGAAACAATGGAAACATCCCCTCGCGGAATTAGCGCGGATAAAACTAGAACCATGCGAAATACATCGTAATTCTCTTTATTATAAATGCGGACCCGATATAATTAAATATTTTTTCATCACCTGTAAATGTGGGTGAAAGGTTATAACAATTTGATTGATATGTTTTAGTATAAAATCAATATAGTCTACGGAGCGGAATAGAATAGTTAGTCAAACTCTTAAATTGAAGAGAGTACCAATAGTTGTAAAATATATCAAAACGTTTTAATGTATTTGAAATGTACAACGGGCAAAATAAATCAGATGTGCACGGTCGGAAATACGTTAGCTATAGCCAAATAACACAAGAGACCAAGAAGAATAGAAAGCTTGAAGAGGTATTGATCAAGCGATAGATATAAATCACAAAGAGTAACAGTAACGTAAATAATTGAAAATGTATACGTTTTGGCGGCAGTCTGAAATATGTCTTGCTTATTTTAATTTCAAGGGCAGATTTACAAAGCTAACAGAACTCGATGAATAACTTAAGGAAAATTGAGCTGAAAATTTTTCATATTATAACTGCTTTGAAAATGACGTAGGAACCATAAGCAGTAGCAGTGATGTGTGTTACGTTGGTCGCTACCAATCAATCATTTGGTACACATCATACTATTATTATCACCAGATAAATACAATCATTCAATTTATTCATTTTCAAACAAATTATGAAATCATCTATTGGTTTCCTACTCCATGCTAATTTGTTTTTCACAATATTCTTATCATGACCTAGCTTCAATATTTGAAATCACAAATATTAAATAGGTTTCGCCTTCCGGAGTCATTAACATCTATTATGCATACATTTTCACGGTGATTGAGAAAATTTGGCGTGAGTTGATATTGTTTCTGACGTATGTCGTGTGTGAGATCTTCGTAAAGATCTAAATCTTAACGCAATCTTATTTTGTTAAAAACCTTATCTAGAATTTGAGATAATAAACTTAAACTAATAGCAGATGCTGGATAACACAAAACTAAAGCCTGCTCTATACTATAGGTAAGAAGCCTCGGCGAAACTTTACCCGAAGCGAGAGAAACCGAGTGCTACCATCTATACTCTCGGGTAGTCTAGCCGAGAGAAGAATAACGATCGCGCTACTCCACAGATATTATAAGTTCTTATTTTACTCTGTTTACTGTAACTGAATGCTGAAAAGTGGCTTACTTACAATAATGTTGAATAATAATCAGCTTTGTCGTGGACTCCAAACGCCACACTTTAATAAGTGCCGACGTTCGCGCTATAAGAAATATACGATGAAAAAATATGCAAAATACACATTTATTCATTAATTATTATTATCATCTCGATTGAGGTGTTCGTACAGATTAAAAAAAACACAAAAGAAATCACAATTGCAGATGTTCAAGCTGAACGTATTGACTTTTTATGTAAATTTATAAGTTGCGGTGTAAATTAATTATAAATACTAAGCGAATAATAAATACTATTATGATCTACCTTTCACCGTACTTATCTTAAAGAATATAGACCATAACAAAGAAATGAAATGAAAAATATTGAATGGTTTGGTTTACAAACACGGTTGCGGTTGCGGTGACAGTCAGTCGGCATTGATGACAACATTTCTGACATTACCAAACGAATCTCCTTTCTTCTGTAAACGTAACACATGTCGAAATCAAATAATGTCAAGTAGCTACGCAAAAAAATTCGACGGAAAAATAAGGTTTCTAATAAATATCATGTTTATTATTTTTTTTATTATTTAAAAATGAAAAGGGCTCTAAGGGAATCAACCCACATTTCACGCAACTATTAATATGTACGTATATTTGTATTTCATATACATTTTTTGCATGTTTTTATATACCTACTATTAAATAAACTAAGGCATCTACATCACATTAAGGCCCCACATTCCGAATTTCTACCGATTTATAACATATTTCTCTTGAACACTTTAAGTTGCTAAAAAAATATGTTACTTTTGAATATAATATCTTTAATTTGTAGAGCCGAAACGGTAATAATTATATGAAATTCCCTTGATAGAAAAAAATCGCAAAGCGTGCACCGAAAATTAATAAAAACACACTTTGTTCTGTTTTTTAATATGTAATAGGAATAAAAAAAAATCAGTTTATCTATGTTTGAACGCAACGGCATTTGTCGAGAGATTTCACTCTATTTCAAACGAGTCGTGTTTCATTAAATATTATCACAAATTTCGCTTAATTATTATCGTTTTTTTTATTGTTAGCGCGCTTCCTCTAACATTCGTATTTATATATCTTCCTTTCAAACCATCTTCATTTTGAACGCTTAGTACTTTCACAAAACTACAGTAAGTAGTTCGGAGAGTTTTACAAAATTTTAAAAGGATTAAAATTTAACCAATTTCAAGAGAAAATGTATCCACTTTAACCAGCTCTTCAACATTTCTCTCTTAGAGTGCTTGTCGAGCTGTTAGTCATTTACAAGTCACGCTGCAACTTGATTAGATTGCATCCACTCCAGCTCCACCTGCAACCTCTCTCGGCAAGATCCGAGCCTGGATACACTGTGGTGGATACTGACTGCATAGGATGGTTAGCTGTCCGGGGAAATATTCCGTTCGAGCGGTCTACCTCTGCATTCCATAACAAAGTATGCAGGCTGTAGTGATGGGCATAATCGAAACGCGTTGACATTTTAATAATCGATTAAATATGGTGGGCACAGAAAACAGATTGGAAATATAAGACTCATTTCAGGAATTTTGCTTTTACGATTCCATATTGGCGGCTTAATTGTAAAAGTGAGTCGATATTACAAAAATTGTCAATAGACCATTAAAATTTGAAACATTAAAACACTCCTAGTAATTATTGATTTACCAAAATATGTGTCTACCATTATATTTGGTTTGACATTTTATTTCGATGTTCTCGTTTTTTTCATATCGTTTGATTTTTTGATTTGGAATTTCCGACAATGGGCTTGCATAGTTTTGTGAGTAAAATGAAGATATGAACAAAACATTTCAGAAGGATTAACTAACCTTTATAAGGATCCTAACAATGCCAAAGATTACGAAACATAGTTTTTCTAATTAATGGACTTTTTCATACAAAAAAGACGCTTATGAATAAAAAAATATATATTGGATATTTATTTAATTTCCCTGATAATTCTAAGTTTCCGCAGTCACTGTCCATTCTACTTTCCGATACAATTTATAATAATTGTATGTAAACGTTTCCCCCTTCGATAAATTCTGAAATGAGTTTATATAACCCCACCCTGACTTATGTTGTTTCTCCAAAACAGAGTTTCTTCACCAAAAGCAGTAGCTACTTACGATAACTACACAATCTTTCGGAATATTTATATCACTAATTCGTTGTATTATAGGTGCTTACTTAAAATGTTCGATTATTTAGAATTGGATTCTTCGATGATGACCATCACTAGTCGCTAGTAACGATAGTGAGAGAGCCAAGAACGAGAATAGCTTGATAAGGCCAGCATCAGCAGCACGAGCGATCAAAGGTTCAATAAACATTCTCTTTAGGCCGGTTCCAGCTCCAGTGAGAAACTGTTTAACGCGATCGCGGACAAAAACTATTTGAGTACGGCGGATACCATTCCGGCAGGGCTGTGAATCCCAACAACTAAATATTACTTTACTTGATAATAGGCTTGATTTTTTTTTTAAATACGGATGGAAAGGAGGCGGGAAAAGATATTACCTGGCTATTCAGATCTGATCACCAAAGCCGTCATCCATCTCAAAGATTTAGTACCACTCTGGTAATGCAGACACGTGCGAATTGCTCACCTTCCTGTGCGGCACACAGGAAAGTACCATATTATTCATAGCAGTACAGCGCTGTATAGACCTATCAACTGTACCGTCCTACGCCCGATGAAGGTATGAATGTTTAATGATGTATCAGGTGAGGTAACGTCGCGGCGAGCAATAATAATAAATAAGTATGTATAAAACAATAAAATATCAATATAAAACATTTTATAATGATTTTTTTCGTAATCATTATTGATTGATATATACAATGCTAAGAATTCGAAAACAATGATTTTTTATTATCATACGTTGGAAAAAAACAAAAAATAGATATTTGATAAATATTTACTGAAATTAATAAATAACAATTAAAATTATATTATTTATACAAACCGCCACATGGTACCTGTTTTAGGAAAATATACAGAAAATAGGGAAATGCTTAAAACGCAACCATTATTTTAAACACACTTTATATGAGGGATTTAATAAAGAGAAGCGAGTACATATTTTAGTTTCCGGAAATGGAAAAATAATGCGTTTTAGTAGCTATTTCGTTAAAAAAAACGACACAACAATATTAAAATTATTTTAGGTTAGTTTTTTCAAAATATTTATTTCTTACTTAAACCCAGTGTAAGAACCAATTTTTGGATCATAGGTTCATATTTTGGGTTAAATAAGAGAATGAAAAAGTAACCTTAAAACATTCGCATCAATAACAATAGCCGCCAAGCGAACAATCGAATTTAATTTTAAAGAAATACTTTAAATGCTACTATTAATTCATTTAATTAAATTACATTAAAATGCATTATTTTGCATTCTTACTTCTCATTTATAAACACTGTGTATTTTTTTTACAAAAAAGTGCGTTCTAAGCATGTCCCTATTTTCTATATATTTAACCCCCGTTTTGTTCCACGGTATCATAAAGCAGATTTAAATAATTATAATAAAATTGTCTTAGGATAGTTTTTATTTTAACTATATGTAACTTGAGTTCATCTGTAGGCGAACACATATGGTTTGATCGCTTGATGGTTGAATCAGATAATTGGTATTGAAACTACTAAATATTCCAATGCCACACGAGTATCCATGTCCCATAAAACCTGTTCACATCGATAGCAAAAGGCGCAACCCTGAAAGTGTCAATACCATCTAAGATTAAGTTCAATATATTGAAACTGTTACGGAAATAAGTCACTATGTATTGAAAGAATTATAATCAATTTGTGGGAAACCAAAGCGGAAGTTTCTCGTGTAAATCACTAACTGTGAACAAAACATTTTGATTCGCTTGCCAAATCGCAGCTAGAAACAAAAAAGTGAACGTATATGGACTGCTTGTTATCTTGCGTCTTATAGGTTAACAAATGATAAAACAAACGATAACACATGGCGAAGGTCACGCCAGAATGATCTCACGCTGAAGACAATTTTGTATATATAGTATAAAAAAAAAATTTTTAGTAAAATTTATTAATTATTATACACCAGAATTGGGCTTACTACAGGTAGTTTTTGCAACAATACGTCCGCTCCGCGGAACTCGACTTATTTAATAATGGTGCAAATTTGAAAGTAAGGCTACCACGGCGGATGAGCGCGTAGCCAGCATGAAAAATTCATATCACATACGATATTAAAATTAATATGACTAATTGCCAATTGGGTACACAGAGCACACATCAGCGCCTTGCGTCAATTCGGCTCATTAAACCCGAACTGTCACTGGTCACACTTGCCATGTGCTAGCAATACACGATACACTGAAACATCACTGCCATACGTACATTGAAAGAACCTATCGCGAACATAAAATGATGACTTAAAATTTTAGTTCACATCACAGTTGGGTGAATCGATCACTTTGCACATGATTCACGATACCGGCGCGTTAAATCACCGGCGGTCAGCGTTATCGAGGCAGGTTTACCGTATGCCGCACATTGGAATTTAGTATGGGATTTATTCGGCGACTAGCGAGTGTCGGTCAGCATGCGGCCAGCGTCCGCGGCGGGCGGAGAGAAACTGAGCGGTGCAGGCGGGGAGGGCGGGAGGGGGCCGCCCGGAACCACCCCGGCGCCCCGAGACCCCGAGACCGAGGGAAGCCGGAAGATTCCAACCCCTACGCGATGCTGAGAGGGGAAAATGTGAACAAACTGAATGGATTTCAGTTCTGAGAAGTAACTACCTTGGGGAAGGTCGCGGTGATAATCATTATCAATGGCTTCAGAGTCAAATGTGTAGTTATGAAATTTAATAACTCTTGTTTAAGGAGGGATATTATTACCGCCAACTACTTATGCCCTTCCAACCATAATTATTTTTAATCCCAACCTTATCCGAAGATTTTCTCCTTAGTCACACTTTTAGGACAAGTTGTTTCATAGCATTTTAACAATTCATAAAACTACGAAGATAATTTTCAAGTTCTATTATTATTCTATTAAAGTTCTGTTATTATTTAAGTTCTGTGAATTAACTGGTCCATATTAATATAATAACAGAACTCGAATAGAACTTACACAGAACTAGAAAATTAACTATGAAATTAGATGAATTCTGTGAACCAACCCGTCCTTACCATAATATAGATTTCTATCGATTCAAAATCCATATATATTTAACATCGAATGTAATGTGAGAAGGAACGTAAAATTCTAAAATCCATTAATACATAATTCTTTTTTTCAGTAAATATAACGAATTCATGCCGCCGTTCTTACAATAGTTGGTGGTGTAGTAATGGTCAGCATAGTTGTCTTCCAAGCATTTGATCGGGGTTCGATTCCCGGCAGTGGCCATTTTATTTTTTTATTTTATTTATTTATTTATATATACGGCCAAAAATGGCTTTTTACATAGAAGTGATACATGATGCAGTACAATAAGAGAATATGTATTATACAGGAGATATTGACAGTAAATAGATGTAATCCATTTCAAAGAAGGTAAAAAATACACACTTGTAAAATTGTATTACAAGTATAATGAGAAAATATTAAAAAAATATGAAGCAATATTAGTAAAACGTAAGAGTAACATAAAGTAAAAAAGAAATTACAACAACACTACATATAAGACAAATCATTAAAACTAATTTACCAACGCTACTCTAATTTGTAGGAATCAACAAAGTGTTGGTGTAGATTATGCTTAATTCTATATATGGAGTCAATAAATAAATCAATAGCACCCCCATACTTGTTGCCCAGATCATGCATCCTATTGGTCAGTGAGTGTGTCTGATAGTTGGTCGAGTATGTATTACAGCAGAATGTTATATTTTGTCTTGTATTCCTAGTCGGCACATGTAGTTTAATAGTGGCAAGGATGGCAGGAGTATCAATTAAGTTGTTAATGACTCTGTGTAACACAACCAGGTCTGAAATAATTCTCCTGTCAGACAGTGTTATTAGATGCAATTGATTCATCAAACTGACATAATTAATGTAATCAATAGGAATTCCGAGCTTAAAATTTACGTACTTAAGAAATTTGTGCTGAACTCTTTCTATATTATTGGAGTAAACTTTATATAAAGGGGACCAAATAGGTGAATTATACTCCAATTGACTTCTGACTAATGAAATATAGAGGGTTCTCATACAATCTATGGACTTAAAATCAGTTAAAGTTCTGCAAAGGAAGCCAAGCATCTTTAAAGCCTTATTAGTTATATAGTTGATGTGTTCAATGAATGACAAGTTTTCATCGAATATTACACCCAAGTCACGAATATGTGATACTGGTATTAATTTAATATTATTTAATGTATATTCATGTAATATATTATAACGAGTTTTGGAAAATCGTATTACTTGACATTTCTGAATGTTCAAAAACAAAATATTTTGTTCACACCATTGATGAAGTTGTTCTAAATTACTCTGTAAAATTTGACAATCGTATACATTTCGTATTCTTTTATATATTTTTAAGTCGTCAGCAAATAGCAGAACTTCTACATCATTAAATTGGTCAACAATGTCATTGATGAATAATAAGAAAAATATTGGGCCGAGGTGGGACCCTTGAGGAACCCCACTTGTGGCCTCGAATATATAAGATTGTACAGAATTAATCTTTACACTAAGCACCCTATGGCTAAGATAACTAACAATCCAACTCAATAATTTACCTTTGATGCCCAACAATCGAAGTTTATAAATAAGTATGTGATGTCGAACCTTATCAAAAGCTTTACTAAAGTCAGTGTATATACTGTCCACTTGTTGTTTGAGACCCAGAGATTCAGATATGCAATTTTCATAAATCATTAAATTACTTAAGGTAGATTTTACTATCATATTCCATGATTTTTCACGAGTCTGCGCTTTTGTATAATTAACAATGTGAGACTGAAGCAGGAAGGTATTTGATCGAATTATCTAGCTATCCTATGCTTAGAACGACCACGGCTCAGCACCACTATTCGTATTTAGGTGTGAGATGGTACAATATATTATTGTCCAAAAATAAAATTAGTGTAACCGAAACTGTGAATTATGAACAATTCAAAAAGTTAATTAAGTCCCTAAAATTGGATAATGATATATTGTACCCCTAATTTTCTTACACTTACTCAATCTGTAAAAAATATATATTAATTTGATTGTCTTTAAAAAAAACTACTTTTCTAAATTTTTCTTGATATATTGTACCCTTAATTTCCTCACGCTTACTTAATCTGTAAAAAGATGAATTATTTTAATTATCTTTAAAAAAACAATTTTCTAATTTGTGTACCTATGTTAATATTATGTTTGTATTTATTTCAAAAGTTTTTGATTATTGTTAAATCATTAGAACTAAATGTAAAGACTCCTCCCATAAACACGAGCTCCTGGAGCTCAACTTATGGAGAAATAGAATAATAATGAACAAATTATTTATAAGTCTGCATATTGTTATAATTTATAATGTTAAAAAAAAAAATAAAAATAATTTATCTATTGATATTTTAGTATGTAAGCATACACTTACACAAAATATCATTTGAGATAATTTTCCAAAAAACGGCGCTATGCAAATCATCAAATATTAAAAAGTTGGCCCACTCAAAATTTATTTTAAGAAGTTAAGTAGGTAACGATTTACATAATCAAACATAATAAAATAAATTCCAGCAATAAGAAAAGTGAACAACCGACGATAAAAAACATACCGGAATTGTATTCATAATGACATTCTTTGATATTTTATCAAAGAATGATTGTTTTAATCTGCTTTATCTTCACGGTAGAGGTACGAAACATAAACATTGTTTAACTGCAGATAATAGAAGGTTTGTAACCCCTTATTATTATACTTTCTTGCGGAAGATACTCTTAGTATCGACCTGGTCATCTACTCAGTATTAAAACGTGCCTTGAAATGGTTTAGCCGTGTTTGGTGACAGGATCTGAATAGCCAGGTACCTACTTCCCCACCTTGAGCGGTTTTCAATAAAAGAAATCTTGACATCCGGAAAAACCATTAAATTTAACTCAAAAGTATACAATAGGCACCTATTCCTTTCATAAAATACACGACAAGTAAAATCACTCCAATAGAATGCCCACGAATGTCATATCAACCAAGTGTATTCGGTATATACGTCAAAGGATGGTTGTAAGAGACGTTGAAAATGTCGGTGGTTAGTGCAGAATCTTTAAGAGGAAGCTACAAGCCGAAGGTAAGTTTATTAATAAAAACGTCAACCTTATCTCTCAGTAAGCGATGAGTTAATTCAGTGTAAAACTCCAAGGGACTTTGCGCTAGCTTGCATGAAATGGTATGAGTCTAAATATTTTATTTTATTAATTTACATTAAAAATAACAACTAACCGAATTTCAGCATTTTAATCTTAAGAGGAAGCTACAAGCCAAAAATATGTAAATTCTTGGTATACCTTATATTATAGGTAATAGGCATTAAAATCGCTTGACAAACGGTGTCTAGAAACATTCGATTTCAAGCAAAAAACTGGTTTTTATTTATTTTGTAAATAATGTTATAAGAAAGCAAAAAAATAACCAATAATAGTAATAAATAGTGTAACTGTCACAGATAATCTTAGCTATAATACTGTATTTTTTAAAGTTTCTTTTACGCGTTCATACATTTCTATTGAACAAAAAATATTTAGTAGTTTACATTTATATTTTTTATCGAGTAATTTATTTTTATTCTACTCAAGCGAAACGATAGGAAAACCTTCAATTTATCTAAAACAAATTTTTGGTATTCATAATGTACACCAATTCGTTATAAAGATTAATCAAAATAGTGATTTAGCATTAAGCTTCGCCTTAAGCAGTTGAGTCGCTCAGTTGATTGGCGCGATCTGGTAAGCAAAACTCAGGAGTAAAAAAAAAGTGCGTGGGATCTTCCACGAGTATACTTGTTAAACACATATAAGGAAATAAGTTAACCTCTTTCATTATCAGTGGATTAAGTATAGTTCCAGAGATTAGTTAAAAGAAAGGAACGAAGCAACGGCGAGAAACACCGCTTGCGCTTGCTTTATTTCTTTCATATAATTCGTGGCTCAGCTCTTGGAAATTTTGTCGTGTTTATACGCACCCTAAGGTGTTGAAATCGAGCATTCCTGTTAAGAATAAAGCCAACATACACATACATACACATGATATTATGGGAAATTCAACCTCTTGAAAATTGTGAAAAAACTAGGTAAAATAGGTCATGTTTTACGTAACCGATTTTAAAGATGATAAAAAGTTTTTTATCACTTTTAATGACTTTATATCACTTTTCAAAAGTGTTTTGAATTGTGCCATTATATCGATATCATCTAGGTGCATTTAGTTTCACAAAATATTCGTTATTAAAACGTCCAGTTTTTTTAATAAGATTCACACACGTTAATTTATACGATGTCAATTTTTTTAATAAATCCAATAATCAACAATATGGGATGGTCCGTAGGGAACCCGTTTACACAGCGAGGGTATAAACAGTGCGCATTAAGTTTAAGTTTAGACTTACGGAAATAATGATTAATAATGTTTACGAATAATGCAATGTTATTTTTTTAAACTCGCAATCAGTAATATCACTTGAATATAATGTGCACGAATAGAAACACTGTATTCATTCAGTAAAAGTTGCCTTAAAAAATATATATTATGATGTCTATTTTTTTTAAATAAAAACAAAAAATACAATTATTACTGGAATATTATAACCACGAATCCGTTGTAGGTGCATTTGGTACCGCTCACCTCGAGAGGATATTGTGTCCTGCGCAGCCTGCAAAGAACTGCCGATACCTGTTTGTCGAGACCCTGAGTTATGCCCAGATAATGTATGGGATTGTATGCTGCGGGATAAACCAGAGTTTTTTTCTAGTGAAGGTAATAAGACAAAAAAAGGTGTAGTAATATAATCCATAGGGTCTAAGTTGGGATCATCACGTGACTGCACTTATGTATGCAAGCACATGCGTTCAGATACAACGCACAAGATAATTTCAGTTCCACGAAGGTAAATTAATAATCGATTTTAATTGTGTACAGGGTCCAAATTAGTAGATATTTTTGAACTTATCGTCAGCACATAATTAAAATACATTAAATTGATGACTCATTGTTTGTATTTCTGGTATCTTTAACGGGTGAACCAACTGAATCTACGTATACAAATAAAGATACCTTACAATCTTAAAAATTATAAACATAGAACTTTTTTTGCATGAAGTAGTATAAACTGTCATAGAATTTGCACAGCTTATACAGCTCGCGAAGTTTTCTATAATCTGGTCAAATTATTCACATTCTTGTCAAAAAACGGAACTGCAGGCCTTTAACGAACGAATTGACAGATTTCCTAACAAACTATCAATAAAACACGAATCTGTTATGACGATGTCGGAACACGTGTTCATAAAAATTGTAATATTGTCGCATTTTGTCATTATTTTTACACGTATTCCGATATATTGTGAATGCACTCATATTTTACTAGGAAATAGCTTGCCATCACGTTTTTGATAGGATCAGCCTTACTCACTTTTCTCCGTGTTGAAGTTTGAAGTGCAAAATAATTAGACAAAATATTATTTATTAGGTTGATGGGAAGATGGACCACCAAACAACTTGATCTTAGCACACACTACGTACCTACCAATAAACAAAAAATATGATTTTATTTCCTACTGACAACAGTGTCAACACTTACAACAAGTAAATGCTTCCGGTTATTAGTACCTGAACAAATAGATAATATTTCGTTAAAGTGTTATTATTAAGACATCAAGAGTTTTGTAAACGAGAGATGACTACTATGACAGAAAAAAAACACAATAGAATAATTTTAGGTACATAATAATTATCATTTATGATTACTCTTTGCCAAACAACGTTTACACAAGAAGTCTGCGTGAAATAACGATGACCATTGAAATTACATTAAAAAATATTATTGTGTACGTGTCATGGAAAAGACATTTTAAAGTACCTAATACAAGACCGGATTACTGCCAATGCATAATGCACACGTTCTGTACCCATAGGATCTAGAACGAATAGTAAGAATATTCAGTTACTGATTAGATTTTAATGGGGATAATTATTGTGTCATCAATTTTGCTGGAGTCACGCATTATCAACGTGTTTTGAAACTGATTCATAAAGGTTGTGGTGTCTCAAACTCAATCCCCATCACGGTCCCCGTTAAACGCCTCATCATACTTCCAGCCGATCACAATTTGTGATCGTTCAAATCGTTCAAATTTCAAATGTAAAAAATAGTACGGATTATATGGTAGCACTCTCGAAAACCGCAGATATTGGATGAAATTACTATAACCATCTTTTTTTATATTATAGAAACAAACAGTACATGATTTACAGAGATGAAACAATATCCAGGAATAAGATATTTCATGTTGGGTACCTATGATATGTTTCCTTGTAATGTCTGCTAAGTGGTATGTTTATTCCTTAATGGTAATTAAGGAATAAACATACCATTTAGCAACTTATCTGGTAAGGTAACGTGTGTAGTTTATAGGTGTGTGTGTGACGTGTGTAATGTATATAAGTGTTTGTTTGTGTGTGTGTGTCTGTATGTATGCGCATTGAATAGTAAATTATTGACATGATGCCACGTTTGAATTTCGGCAGTGAATCCGAAAAAATGTCGATGTTAGAGTTAAGACAAATATTATTTAGAGTATGAAGAGCTCGGTTAATTGGCGAACATTGCTTGGATATATCTCCCTAACAACAATTTAACCATAAATTTAATTTCGTAACATAAAACATTCATCATCATTATAAGTACATACCTTGAAGTGTGGATTAAGAATTTAATTATGACAAAATAAGCGATTTTAATCATAGAGCCGACTTATGGCTGATAAAAACAAAGCTTAACCGGTATTTGTCTATCTAATTTCTTCAATTTGACGCACGTTAAAGCATCCCACTTAAAATACTAATGAACTGCTTGTAACTGAATTATCATATTAGTGTCGATCTCATTTATCTAAAACAAAAACAAAGATAAACAAAGTCAATATTCAGGTTATTAATGCCGATAATGACTGGTAGTTATTGCTAAAACAATTGCAGATCTGGCGAACGCATCGTTTCACGCTCTAAAGAAGGCCTTCCGAAGTCTGCGTTTTACTACAAATAAAACAAATTACATTACTTCGCGTAATTAAACAAAAAAAAACAATTTTCCTAATGCATTTAAGTTTTTTTTAAACACAAATTTTTGTAAATAATCAAGGGTAAAATTCAATGACAAAATTTTTCTTCCTGTTTATGCCATTGATCGAAGGTTACTTGCATTCAGTTGAAACCCCATAAAAGTTTAAGACGAAGCTTAATTTTTTTTCTTGTTTATTCCAGATCTCGGGGAGGGTGGCGCAATCCCACGAGCTCCATATTATACATAGAATATAAAAAGTAAATATACAAAATATTGTAAGATAATACATACACAGTAAACGAAAACAAAAGATAATAACAACAATAATAATAATAATAATACAAAAAACATAATGAGACTAAAGTTTATTTAAAAAGAAAAAATATTTAAAAAAATATATATATATATGATTACATAATTTTGTATCTATGACATCAGGATTTGGCTCCATCGCTTGTAAATAGGTCCCTGCAAGAAGTGCAGTGCTGCCATTACAAGACCGTTTTCGCTCGTGGCTAGTCGCGTTCGAATGCTGGTGTTCCGTTTTTTCATTAGTGCTCGGAATCCGGGAGCACGCCCTTCTACAAACATCTCAGTGGCATTGCAGTACCAGGACAGCCCAAAAAGTATTCGGTAGGAATTGTTGTACTGTACTTCCATTCTTTTTTAGAAATGCTTTGTTGAAGTTGGTCCACAGCTCCGAGGTATATAGGCTCGTGCAGTATGTGTTAAAAAGTTGCCTTTTTGCTTTTGGGCTACACTTGTTAAATCGTCGAGAAATCATATTTGCTCTGATGCACAGTGATCTTCTCTGTCGCTCAATATCCATATCATCATTAAGCTCCGCTGTTACGATGTGTCCTAAGTATTTGACCTCCGGTTTTTCAGTTATTTTTGTGCCGTTTAGGCTGACGGGTAGTATTTTTGTAGGGCCTGCGCCCGTTTTAAATACTAGTAACACAGATTTAGTTGGGTTGTAGACCATGTTATGTTCAGCGGCATATTCTTCGCATATCTTTAACAGCTTTCTCAATGCTTTACTGCTTGGAGACAAAATAACCATGTCATCTGCGTACGCAATGTTATTTACGCAAATGTTTCCAAAATGTAACAACCTACATTCGCCGAGGTGAGTTTATTGCTTAAATCATTCATATAGACGTTAAATAAAATTGGTGATAAGCTTCCCCCTTGTCTGACGCCGCATTTCGTATTCACTGGTACTGACATTCAATGCTAAATCACTATTTTAGATTAATCTTTATAACGAATAACCAATTGATTTACACAATGAATACCATAAAAATATGCTGTAGATAAATTGAAGCTTTTCCTATCGTTTCCCTTGAGTAGAATTCGAATAAATTTTTTATTTACTTAATATAAAATATAAATGTACTACTACTTAAAACGTACTTATTTAAGAAGTGTATGAACGCATAAATGCAACCACTTAAAAATACATAATATTATGGCTAAGATTATCTGTGACAGTTTCCCTTGATTAACTTTTTTACTTACTTATAAAATTGTTTACAAAATAAACCACTTTTGCGTTTGAAATCGAAAGTTTCTTGACTCTGTTAGCCAAGCTATTTTGAAAGTAAAATATATTACCTATATTCATGACTGTATATTTTTGGCTTGTAGCTTCCTCTTAAGGTTCACAAACTTTAGTTCGAGTTGGCTATCATCAGGGCAATCTTAACATCCAAGACGAAGCCAGCTCAGCAGAACTGCACTAGTACAATCAATCTATTTTGAATTTCTAAAACTAAAACTAAATGTTTTTACAAAACATATTCGCAGTGGCGTTTGTACTAGTTTTGGTTGTGGGAAAGTAACCTATAGCACTGGCACTCCTTTGTTACAACATTACATTATTCACAGCGATTTATTGATATGCAGTCCTTAAAGATAAGTTCACGAGTACGAATGCAAATTGATTCATTAATAAATAATAGCATTGTTACATAATTTTATATTAGTAATGACTAGTGACTACTCCATGGTTTGCTATAGAAGAATTTTAGAAAGCAACAAACACTATACTAAACAACTAACTCGCTCACGTTACGTTAACCTTGACTGAGATTGGTTTGCTAAATACTATAAATAAAAGAAGTAGGTTTATACCTACGTTAGAACAACACAACTAATCGATAGTCTGTTAAATCTTCAAGATTGGTTCAGTTCGTCCTTCACAAGTGTTCACAAACCTTGTGTTAAAATGTTAAAAAGCACTCAGAATAATATGTATTCATGTCTTGTTTTGGGTTTATCGTGCCAGTAGCGACATTCCAATTCTTCCCCGAACCGCGAAATTTGGTCTTTTCAACAAGATTCCCTTGAATTTCGCAAAGGGGGTGAGACTGATCGATCCGCAACAATCACAGCGTTGTGCGTCAGGCGAGATCCCCACACTTGAAAATAATCGCTAACAAATTCAATCAACATGCAAAAAGGGTGAATTGTTACACCTGTCTTGAGTTCGTTTATCCATGGCGCGTATACAGCTTTTTGCGAGGAGCCCTTTACTTGATTTATGACTTGAAATGCGAATTTCACGGTCGACCCTGGGGAGTTAAAGGGGCGTAGAAATAAATGTATTTTTCACGAAATACATTATACAAAGGTGATAAAAATTATAATACTTTTTTGTGTTGTCAGAAATTTATTTAAGCGTTGTTTTGGCATTTATCTCTAAATAGTATAAAATAAAGTCGCTAACCGCATCTGTCTGTGCGCTTAATTCTACTAAACTACGCAACGGATATTGATAGGGTTTTCACCATCGCGATCGTTTAGAAAATTTATTCCGGAAGGTTTACATTATAATATAATACATGTATATTATATTTTAAAAAAGTCGATATTTTATAATCAAGTCGTAAGAATCAGAGATGTGCTTTATTTCAAATAAATCCATTTGAAATGGAAATGCAAAATGCAAAATGGGTATTTTCCATTTTGCATTTTAAATGCTTTTCTAAAAACCATTTTGCATTTTGCATTTTAAATGCTTTTCTCAATGCATTTTCCATTTTAAATGCTTTTTTGCAACATTCTTCCTACTATCTCCATTCATTTTTTTTTTCATAAGCCCCAAATGTCAGTCGGTCCTCAACCTCGCTATGAGAGATAATTAACATTTGTCAAGTTGCTCCCTGGTAGGAGCCCTGGCAATTGAGTGATATCATTACAAAAAATACTGATTCAAATACTGAACATGGGGCCATGACGCTGTAATATTAAATGTTAGATAGCAGTTTGTATGTTTTTACGTTGGCCACATTAGTCCCGCGCAATTTTTTTGTGGTTTCATAATCTGTAGTCGTGGTGTTTTTGGATTTACCATCAGGTAATATGTTTGTTCTACATTGATGTCCATTATTAAATGACGAAATTGTTATAAAATTCTATAATTATTTTAATTGTTTGACCTGAGAAACCATTTTGCATTTTCAATGCATTTTGAAAATAGGTATTTTGCATTTTGCATTTGAAATGCTTTTCTAAAAACCATTTTGCATTTTGCATTTTCAAATGGAAAAGTTTTGACCCATTTCCATTTTGCATTTCAAATGGTTTTGGGTACCAATTTTGCACATCTCTGGTAAGAATATATTTTCGAGCACTACATTGCTAACTCTGGCTAAACCTTATGAGATACATCAAAATAATGTTCCACGAAATAGTACAATGTAAAAAGGCCTACAGAAAAGTCCGTGGTGGTGTACGTCTATCTCCTAAGGATAACCCCCAGGAACGCCCGGTACACGTCAGCTAGTTATTGCCTAAGTGTATGCGATCACAGGCACGAGCGTCAACTGCAAGTGTATAAAATCATTAACTGGACAGACCTAACTTAGCCGAAAGAGCAAAAAACTGAAAGTTTCAGTAGAAGAAGCATGTCGAATGCACAGCGGAGATTAATGTGGTCATTTATGAGGTACAAACATTCTACATTGTTTCTTGAATGAAAAGTACAATGTGAATACCTACTTGCATGAAAGAGTCACGACGCAATGTTATTATTTTGTTATAATTTTCTTATCCGGTAACGGTTAGTAGTTAACAGCTCAACATTTGGTACAAACTTTTTGTTTGGAAAAAAGAGTCTATAGATTACTCAACTCGGAGATTGCTACTACTATAATCTCAACAGTTTTTTTCTTCAATATAATAACGGAATTTAAAAAAAAGTATTTCAGTTTAAATAACTGTAATATAATATAAAATTGGTAGGTACCTAACTATGTTAAAATCTGTCAAACTGCTTCTTTAAACGCCCAAAAACAAAGTATTTCTCATACACAATGTAACGGGATATTTATTTATGTATATTAAACGCCCATGATGGCTTCAAAAATATGTGAAATTTATTATAATTTAGCATTATTAAGGAAATAAAATTGTTAAATAAATTACAAAAGAGAACAAATACAAACGAATAGTAAAAGCTAACATTAATATTTATTTAAGAGTTATGCTATTATAGCCTTCTTGTAACTAAATTTCGTGCATTTGATCACATCTACTATTTCTGAGAAAGTATTGCAAACTGCATGCAATCTAGGTACAAGCGAGTATCGAAATGACTCTCGAATGAGTCTTGATATTGTTGCAATTAAAAATAATTTAGATCGTGTATTTCTAGTTGGTATATGGAAAGTTATTCGGGTAAGTAAATCAGGGCTGTAGACAGTATAGATAATACGATTAACAATTTTTAAAATAAAATTAACTAGTCTTCTATCTGAGTTTGTTAATAATTTAAATAATTTCATCAAGTTTCTATAGGTAGACCGAGTTTATAGTTAATATATCTACTATATATAGACATAACATATAGACTTTATGCTAAATATTTTCAATGGAATCAGAGTGGATTTTAAAGTGAGGGGACCAGATATAGAAGAATTACTCGACTTCTAAGTAAAAAAAGAATGTATGAATTTTAATGCTGAAATATTTAAGTCACTGCCATTACGGAAAATGAGGCCAAGCGTCTTTGAAAAGTTTGTATAAACCGGGGGTTAATATGCAGAAGAAAGAGAACATATTAATTCTACGATATTTTTGTGTTCCTTGCATACACAAATCGGTAAATATACCAAAGCCCCATTCACAGAAGGGGATTTTTTAGCGCGACGCCGACGCTAGATTGGCCACCATGATACTGTATGAACAAATTTAGTTGGCAGGAATTTAAGTATATGTACATATAAGTAGTAATGAAACGGCGCGTGTAACTAAAATTAGGATAAAGGAGAAAGTTGGTTTACGTCAAAATGAGGTTAATGCAAAACCCTTCGAAACCTTCCATCATTATTCCAAATGTATCAAGTCTTAACAGACGCAACTGAAAACAACTGTGTCAACAGACTTAATTGTTGGAGTGGGGCAATGTTTATTGTGGAAGAATTTTCTCTCTTTCAAACATGGAAATGAAAAGCAGCTTGAAGGCAATGTAGAATATAAACTACATAATATTATGTATAATATGGGTTCAACAATAACATAAATCAGTCAATCAAAAAACTCTAGTTTGCTCAGGTGGGAAGGAAGTCATAAATACATAATGAGAAGGTCTGGCATGGCCTGAAACTGTCGACACCGATCCACCTGGCAAATTGGATCAATGCGAGCTATTTCTGTTACCGATATCATTATTTAATAAATGTTGTATTGACTGACTACGAGACTTAGAAGTCTCCCAGAAGCTCTCTAAATAGGTGTATTCTAGAAAGTAATTTTGTTCTACAGAGAGATTCTTTGCAAGACGAAACACTGCGAAAGTTTTTTATGCCGAAATTACCGCTTTTGTCGCATGTGACAAAGCGACTACCAAATGTTTATGTCACATCGTGAAACGAAATTTAACTTTAATACGCGTAATTATGGAAAGTGACGAAATGAACAGAGTGCTTGTTTTAAATGTTAATGTTTTTTGTTACATATTATATTACTCAACAAGAATGTCGCTTTCAGAAAACGAGTCTTTTAGTGCGATGCAATTTAAGTCATCTCGATTTTGTATGGAACTCGGGAAGAATGTGTGCATGGGAGTCGCAGGTCTGCGATTTCGTCTAGCGATTTTTGGCTAGGTGGTTACTAAAATCTCCGTGTAAGTCAAATTGTATACAGAATATTTAGATATCGGTTGTCATCGATCAAGTTTTGATCAACTCAGTGTGTTTAACGACAAAATCGCAAGCGTTGTGTATATACATAAACACAAACTTCAAACTGTATCAAAAAGCGTCTAGCTCTCGTTAAGTCATTTACAAGAATCAAATCTCAAACTTGACGCCGAATAACTCCCCTCTGAATGTGGCTTGACAAGCATGATTTATTTAAAGAATAATCGATTAATGTTATCATGTGTTGTTTTCAAGATATCGTTTGATATTGCTGGCAAAAACAAAAGATATCAAGGCGGAATTTAGATACAAGTATAACAATTAATCATTATTAATTTCTAAATTAAAAAGGTAGATAAACCGTAAGAGCCACAACAATAGGGTTATTGATTCCCTGCATGTTTCCCAGTCGAAGGCGTATGTAATTACCATTAATTGTTCACATCACCGGTTCATAGTATACTAAAAAATAACAGTATTTCTTCAGGGAGGTATAAGAACTACGGCACATATAGATAATATATAATTATAGTACGGTGGATGTTAGGTCTGTGAGAAATGAATAAACTAACTTCCAGCTTGCATGTAGAATGTATGGGAAATGTTCGACTAAATGTATGAGTCAAACGAAAGGCATTTAGAAGAAATAACAGGAGTAATCACATCAAATGGCAAAGCGCCTTGAGGTGGCTTTAACATTCAAAGGTTACAATAATCTCCCTTCCGAATTGCGCTGTATTACGAACCAACAAGAACAAATCAATAAAATCAAACTTTTTTTCAAAAAAAACTTATATTAAAAAAATATATGGATATATTATATTTATATTTTACACATAACATTGAATCACTGAAGTAAGAATCGTGGCTCCCTTATCAGGCACAAGAATTACATGACCAATTATGTACCTAAATATTATATTTTGCAAAAAAATGTATGTATTAATGTAACTATGATTTATATTAAAATAATAATAAAAAAAAAAAATAATAAAAAAAAAAAATTGTAAACTGGGAAAGTGCAACACGAACACGATTATTACTAGTCTACTGTAGAACGAAAAGGTCATCGGAGATTCATAACTGCAAAACGACGGTATTAAAACACTTGTTGAGATTTTATTGAAAGCACCATCCTGTTACCACGCTCTTGTGGTTAATTATTAAATTATTGTATTTTAATTTCATTTCTGTATACATCCCGATTTTCAACAACTTGAAACACACATGAAACATGTCAAACAAAATTCATGTCCTTGAACTTCGATGGTCACAAATTGGTTGGACACACAATACAAATCCATACAAAGAGAGGAATAACGATAATACTCGTGTATGAGCATTTTTGGCAAAGTTTGTACATTGCGTTTTTGTCAGTTGTAATCTAGTTTTGGCGGAAACTTATAAATAAAACGTAAAAGTAACGTAATGGAAAGTATATACATTTTTGATGAAAATGCCCATAAATCTATCTAATAAATTCAGTTAAATTTAGAATTATTGACCCTAAAGCTGTGCAATAATGACTTATTGGAAAATGACGCATGGAACATGCCTCTCAAGTGAATTTCGTGTATTATTTGGTTGCTCCAAAAGCAAAAGGGCACTTCGACTATTTCTGAGGTTTGGAGTTATGAATAAAGTAAGTTCATCAATCTAACATCATTAGGGTATTCTAATTTGTACCCCGGTGACGCCTGTGTTAAGCGAATCATCCGGTCGGAAGTAATCTATATAAATAACAATGTTAATTTTCCTTTGAAATTATGACACAACATTGCATTCGAATAAGCATGTGTTTTATATACCTATATTATATAGATGTCACCTGTGACGGCCATCTATTGGACGTAAAAGACACGCGCTATTGTTTCTTTATCCGCATAGACTGGCTGAGCCACAGCAACGCGTGGCGGGGTACAGCTAGTACATTAAATAATTTTAGTGGTCGTAAATATAGTAATTTCTCTATTTCATTAAAAATATTATTTCAAAACGTTTTGGATGGGGTATCTAAACATTTTTCCAATAAGTACTTGGGCCTTTTCGGAAAGTGATCTGTTAAGCAAAGCATTTCATCATCGTATAGTAATTGAGGATACCATAGTGTCACTGACACCAGACGATTAGGAACAGTTGGTATTCTCGTGCGGGTACTCACATAAAAAAAATAAGCGTAGTTCATCATCGTTTCAAAATAATTATATTCCAAAAACACTTGACAAATTATTCTGGCACAAGTGTCATTTTTGATTTGGGGCGATAATTGAGCACCAGTAAGCAGTAACCCACGTAACATTGACGTCAAAACACGAGTGTTTATTGCTAATATTTAACTACCAGAATTGGGCAAAATATCAAGTTCCAATAAAATGAATTTCTGATTTGATGAGATTCTGAATAGGTACTATATAGGTATAGGTACTATAAATGGTAATAGGTACTATATATAATCCTGGCTCGGTATGATATTATTGGCTGACTTTTTTGATCGTCACGAACGATTGAACACATCGGAAGAGTCTTGGAATTTGACGAAGCTTTGAAAAGTGAGAAAAAAACATGGAAATAAAATAATCAAGGAAGGTACAATCGTTTCCACAGGGTGGAAAGAAATGGGAGAATTTCAAACATGATTTAAATTAAGGACGGGTTGATTCACAAAATATGAACAATTCATAAAATTTCAAGTTCTGTGAAGGTTCTATTTAAATTCTGTTATTATTTCAGCTATGTTAAACAATTTGCCAATTATGATAAAATAACAAAACATGAATAGAATCTTCACAGAACATGAAAATCAAAAATTTGAAGAATCGTTTAAATTTTTTGAAACAACCCATCCTAAGACCACTAATTTGGTACATTATAATTATAATCATTTTTAACCGGACGGTCAGCTTCATGTCTGATAAAAAATACGCATAATATAAATCCATCATGTTTATCAGAACGATTAATAAAAACTATATCAAAGATATTAACAAGTATAAAGCAGCGCTATAGAAAGTTAATTATTGTATGACATAAATATTTACAACCACATATATATTTTTGATAAAGCAAAAAAAATTAAAATAGGTTCGCTCTGAATTACTAAAACCTACCTTCATTCTATTTAGTACTACCCGGCTTCGTTCGAGAAATGAATTCGTAAATATGGAACAAACAAAATGACAAAAATCACAGCTCATCGTTTATTCACCTTACCAAGAGTTTTTGTTGCTTGATTTTATGCTTCTTAAAGATTTCTCCTCTGTAAATTGTCTGCGCAAACCAACCTAATAAATTTAAAAAAAATTCTGTGCGATATTAACTTTTTAGTGATCCTATTGCGGAACGTACTCACCCGAGGACGGAGTTGTACGATTGGTTGTATCAGGTGATTTTGAATGCGAGAAATAATAGAGTGATGGCCGTGGATGTATCGGCTATGAATGAGAAAAACCACATTACTCGCAGCTGTGTCTGTGTTTGTATTGGACAAAACCAGCGGTTCCTGGCGTGTCGGACCTCGGTGTGTAACTCATAAAAAGTTCAATGCTAACCGAATCACGAATTATTAATGTAATATTAAAGGTTTTGGAGGTATGTGTGTTCGAGTGAACTAACTGTAAGTAAATCGCCTGCAATATTCGGTGTTATATTTTAGAAAAAGCGATGTTATTTGACTAAAACATTATATAAAATTACTATTTTTGAAGATGCTATGTGAATTTTGACACTTTTTTTACTTCCATCTCACCTCCAACGCTCTAACTAAATCTGCCAAATCGGTGGAACATGTTTCGACTAGTACTCAATAGTGCCTCTAATTGTATAGCTCTATGAAGGAATTGGGATTGTTTTTAATGTTTCATTTCTATGTATTTATAATTAAGATTAAAATGCTGAAATTCGGTTAGTTGTTATTTTTAATGTAAATAAAATAAAATATTTAGACTTATACCATTTCATGCAAGCTAGCGCAAGGTCCCTTGGTGTTTTACACTGAATTAACTCATCACTTACTGAGAGATAAGGTTGAAGTTTTTATTAATAAACTTACCTTCGTAAGTTATCAACAAAATAATCCTAAAATAACCCTGAAAACTTCAGCTCGTACAACCACGAGTCAAACAATAGGTGTTCCATTAACATAATATTATTATGAAACGAAAAAAAGATCCGTTTGTCAATATGAATAATGAATATATAATATGCGGACGAAGAAAAAAGATACATGTTATTTAATCGAAGATCAATACGATCATATAAGGGCAGGAATTATGTGGCAATTTAAATGATTAATTTCAGTAGACACATAAGAACATACTCGTGTGCTTCAAGAAAAACATCGTCAAAGAGCGTATAGAATTAATTGGATACAATTGGGCAAAATTTAACCATCGATATAGAATATACAACATTGTACTTTAAGATGCTGAAAAATAAATAGTAAAAATACTTCTTATATGTCTTATAGTGGCTGACTGGTAAAAACCGCCCGCTTCCCACCCAGGCGACGCGGGCTCAATGCTCTACTGACCAAGTCCTTTATTGTTGCACACGCAACAATTTCCGCTTACAATTATGGTAGTAAGTGGAAATGCAGTGAATTCCCGATCGATCGTTCCCCGAATAATCGTTTTCCCGCATTTGACGTTTATTACATACAGTCCCGATCGATTTTTCCTCTATATCGTTTTATCGATAAGGCATGCAGTTGCATACCAAATATTTTGCTCGGCCGATCGTTATTCAAAATGTGAACATAAAAAAATTTCAAATAAAAAAATAGTATTGAAAATCGGGGGAAGGCGGGTAACAAGTTTCATAACATGGATATCATATTGTTATTTTTTTCAAATGCGTTACACAAAATTTCCAATTTAACCCTTAAATGCATGATTTATTTATTTTTCTGGAAAAAAATATATTTTGTAGATATTTACATGCATATGCAAGGAAATATAAAGAATTTTATTTTTTTGTAATTTAATAATGATATTTGATTAAATAAAATTGTTGCAGGTTTACAACACCATGTATTTAATAAAAATTAATATGAACAATTTACGTATGAAAAAAAAAATAAAAAAACCTAAAAAAATTTCTCAAAACTAATAAGTGTACCGGAAAAATACGAGTTATTACATATAAGTATTGTATTATTGTATCTACTTACCTAAGAAAATCAAAATAATAACAGCAAAACAAAACTGTGATTCTAAACTCCAACCAATTTTCGAGAATCTTCACTTTGTTAAAGAAAAAGTGACATTTGACATTCGCGAAAGAAAAAAAAGGTGATGCCACTCGATAAAATATATTACCGTGAACTTGATAATTCTAAAACGGCATGCATTAAGTATACACCAAAGAGTTAAAGGTGGTTTGAACGGTATGTTGCAGTTTTGCAACAGTATGCATTTAAGGGTTAAGTCGATCACTAATAGTGTTGAAATGGGGGCCGATACATAAAAAAGAACAATGGTTAAAGGAATGATAAACGTAAACCAACACGTCAGGTAATTTTGTGTGATGTGTACACGTACGCACGGTAAAGGTGTGCCAATCAATATATTGGATTCCCGTTAATTCAGAGACCGGCAACGTAAATTTTTAATACATTTTTTTGTATGGCCGGAAATGATCGGACAAGTAAACATTTACGGATATATTATGCAGTGGAGTAGTGGATACGCAGGTCGTTAAATTCATGATAAAAATAAATGATCTGAGATCATTGCATAATAATATATGTATAAATACTAAACAATGTGAAACTTTTAGCTTTACTAAGAGATTTTTTTTGCTATATTCAACAATAATTGAAAAACATTAAACCCCCTTGCCGGTGCTGTCAACTGATTTGACATGTTAATAACTAAACAAACCAACTTACTAACCATCACGCCGTTTCCCCGCAGGGGTAGGTAGAGAGACGGACGGACCGCCAAATAACTCGGTCTTGGCACACACTCCTTGCCTCATTCACATTCATATATCGTCTCATACATACTCTTCTATTATTCTGACTCTTGACATGGCCCGACTCAAGTATCTGATTCAATTGGTCGTGCCATGTCTTCCTCGGACGTCCCCGACTTCTGATACCATTCACATTAGCATCGTATATTCTCCTTACACTCCTTTCTTCGCTCATTCGCTCTACATGCCCAAACCATCTAAGCGTCCCTTTCTTGATCTTACTCATTACATTTCTCGCACGATCATACATGGTTTTACACACATACGCCTCAGGGATCTCATTTCTACAGTATTCAGTCTACTTTCATCAATTTAATACAAGATAATAATTACAAGAGATTGAATCAACATACTAGGCAACTGCCTGTTTCATGGTGACCAAGACATTATAGTTAGTTTGTGTAAAGGATTAAAAATGAAGTAAGACTTTGGGCCTTACTAATAAACGTGCTTCAAACCCTACACGATGACAGTAGAGTAAATAGTTATTTCTCAGCTGCAGAAAAACTTAAACACGCCCATTAGTTAGGGGGTAAAAATATAAACATTAGGAATAGATGTAGTTTTGAATTAATGTTTTAATTTCTTCATAAACACGCCTTTGTCCAAAATAAAAGGGGTAAGATATTATTTTACCCCTTTAATTATTAAAGTTAAACAATGTATTTGTTCTCCTTTTTTGAATTACAATGCACAGAAAGTGATAAGCATTTATAAAGAGAATATATAAATGCAATAATTAGATCAGAACAAGATGGCGTCTTGTCTTAATTTTGGAAATTTTAGTGAATATATAAAAACTCATGATAGATAAAGGTTGCGTTTATCTAGAAAATTGTTGTTGATTGAACAAGTCACCAACAACCACCAAGAAGCTGTCGATAGTAGAACGGAAAGAATGAACTATTATTTATACAATGAGTCAAATGGAAACAAGCAAAGACGGACCGACAATAAATTCGTGAATAAGGTTATTTCAATTCATAAGTCTGAAGGTAATTATGATTTAAAAAGTATACCAATGATGAAAAGTATACAAATATGATACCAACCATTCTTCGTAACCCCTACCCTTTCCCTACCACTCTACCAGCCTGTCTCTGATAAATACCCTCTCTTTTGTTTACCTTATAATCTTACTCTGTACTGTAATTCATTGTACATGTTTATTGTCCTGATGAAGGTTGAGTTCAACCAAAACCGAAACGGTCGTCGTGTATAAATCAAATAAAGTGGTATAATTTAAACAAAGATCTTTTTCATTTGTATAATGTCAAGCCACAAAGTGGTTGCTTTCTTTGGTAGTTAAAAAAAATACCTAACACGAAAAGAAATCGGGTACAGTAAGAGAATGAGAAGGTTGCGAAAAAATATCATTTGTTACGATTTAACACAACAATATAAAAACGCCCAGAACACTTATAATAGCAATGACGATTAGGAAACACGAATAAAGCACGAGAGAATAAGTTTTTCCCCATTTATTGGACTATTTGAATAAAAGACATGTAGTTGTAGCTACCCAATTTCTTAGTAATTAAAAAATATATATTTGAGGTAAATTTTGTTCTATAAAGGAGAAATTTAAAAACAATCATCATCCGTCCCTGTTACCCTAAATACACATAACATTACCTACTAGACAACCTTTTACAGGCACAAAAATAATTTGGTAAGTCGGCGTTTTCAACAGCATTAATCGGTTCACCGCAATTAAAGTAATAGACATCTGAACATAAACATGATCGATTAATACTTTTAAGGTGAAGTACTTGGCTATCACGTTTCTCATGACATACTTGACTTCATCTATCATTAAGTAATTAATCGATTAATAAAGTTGGCAGTCTAAGTAAACGGAACATTTCCTTATTAGATAGGAAAATAATATAAATAAAGTCCTAACTAGGGCGCGTTAACGACCCTTCACTAACGGTGAAATTCTGTATGATTTATTCGAAGATTTAAGAGAGTGTTTTTCAATCTTTTCTGGGCCATGCCCCATTTTAACGCTTAAAAAAATTGGATTTAATGTTATAATATAACTAATGAACTTGAACCGTGAAGTGAAGAGCTTTATTGTAACTTCCCGCAAGCTTTGATTTCGGTTCTATTCGAAATTTAATTCGAATTTTAAAAAAGATTTTTAGTCTTGCCTCCTGGCCTAGTATGTGATAGGCCTAAATGTTGTAGGCAGTTTACTGTGGCCGCGTTAGGGGTTGGAACGGGTAACACATATAATAGAACGCCACTAGCGCTGACCCGGATAAATACAACGGAACGGGAGCATTAAACTAGACCAATGGAACATATCACTGTGCTAAATTATTAGGCTTACATTACAAGCATAAGGAGATTGGGATGAATTCTTGATCATGGGAAAGAAACGGGAGCAATGGAATACATCACCGTGGTAAATAAAACAAGGATATTGGATTACGTTTGCAAAAACAATTGTTATTATTCTGAGAAGGTACCTACATCGATTCATAATAAAATCAATAAGCTAGCAGAGGGAAGAAACTTCAAAGTTACGTGTTTCCCTCAATAAATTAGTAACGAAAACAATCAGAATATAGATAACGTTATGGTCGATAAGAATATGAATTTCTGAAATTGCTGAACTTTCTAACTGAACTAACTGTGTTCATACATCACGAACTCGAGATGGTAGATTTTTATCTTATTAACTCCACTTGTAGGAAAAGGTGTTAAAAAGTAACTGGACTAAATTAAATACTTGAAGACATGCCCTCTCAAGTAACAAAAACCAGGTGTGAAATAAAACCTTTTTTTTCGCATCATTAAGACCTCATTGTTATCAGATGTCAAAAAATATATTTTAGCAAACTTTGTTCGCTGTTAACCTTTTGGTAACGAAACTAAAATAAAAACTTTCGAACTAAGGTGCAACGCTATTTTCTACAATTCATTTGTTGTGTTGTAATTTATTTTCAATACTCCTGTGTATCTATTCTCCAATCCAGGCCGCTCGTAATCGCCGTCAAAAGTACTTACATTGGTCGAAGTTTTTATTTGTCAGTCTCGTCGAAGGTACATAATTACATACGCCAAACGTCAAAAGTCATTTCTCTCGAACGTGGTTCGACCCACTCGTTGTTCGAGTGGAATGACTTCCGTCGAGAATCGAGGCCTAGTTAGTAAAAACTTACAGTGGAAAATTAAAGTAGATATTTACTATCAACAATTATTATTGAAAAAGAAGAGATTTAATCTTATATTATATAGAAAACTATTTAGAAATATAATGTCAAGATTGAACCGTTAAACCGAATCAATTGATAGTTTCCCCTGTCCCCTAAAGGTAAGCAGATAAAAAAATCCAGAGTAGTCTAACTTTTCTTCAAATCCTTCGTAAACGTAATCATAAAAAATAATGAAAGAACCCAGACAACATAAGATTCTCTACACTTTGGCGAAGAAATCAGAGATCAAAATAGGCACTTGTCTTTAGAAAACATTTAATTGCTCTCAAATAATAACTGTATTAGACTGGGGTAACTTATGACCGTACCACATGCAATGGAGCACTGTTATTTTTTAAACAGAAAACGGTAGTGTAGTTGCAAATTTATTTGTATGCGGGAATAATAGTCCATTATTATTGTTGTACACGAGCCATGCTCGTGATCATAGATAAATATACACAGTAATTAAAGTATTAATACTTCTAAATTCATAAGAAATTAATGATAGTATAGATAGATATTTAGAGATATTGTGGGAAAGATAATATCATCCACTCAGTACGCTATGTATTGATTTCTTGAGTGATGATCATCAGGGTAATTTATTGGTTTCTTACGCAACTATTCGATATTTATCTCCTGTATCAGAGATGATGTAACTTTAATATTATGTTCCCAGGTGCGTAAGACATTGCAATGCGGAAAAATGAAGGTTCCCAAGAAAATTTCTCCCCGAGAAAACATCGAAATTAATAACATCCGCCAGGAAATTGAAAAAATCACACGCGAAAATACAACATGTGCACTAAGTGCCTATAATATCAATTAATTATTATTCTTTAAATGAAATAGCTCTCGCTTGTGTCAACACTCGGTACTACTAATTACTAATGAGCCTATTCGAGCGTGTAGAATTCTACGCAAGTATTTAGAAAATTTCATCTCCGTTCTATAAAATAATGCAAAAAGACAGCATTGTTTTAGCGATGCGGATTAACGCGCGACACGTAGCCATCGTAAAAGCATTATCAGACCTTGATATAATAAAATATCTCGAAAAAAAATTCTCGATTCCTAAAGAAAGCGTCCTTAGACTAAAAGATTTACATATATCACAAAAAATGACCCAGATGTAGAATGAATTGGGGCTTATCTTCGAAGGTTATTCATCTCAAGGTTTGTAAACAAACATTATCTCAAACTTTCTAGAGCTGGCCCTATAACTTTTTTACCACGGTAGTAAGTAGCTAAGCACAAAGGTAATGTGTTTACTTAGATTCAAACAACAGGCTGTTTATGAAAATAATTCTCAACGCATAGGTATTTCTTTAACTGTGTATTTTCACACAGTTAAATAAGTGAACCAAGTCCAAATTAGGTTTTTAGGCAAAGGGCGCCTCGAAGTAAGTTACGACATTTGATTTATACAACGGTACAATTCTCACAACTAAAAAAAGTTTACCAAAGTTAAAGGAATGTTAAACGGGTAAAAAAAACTCGAATTATAAGAACTATAATTATTACCGTGATTAGATTTAAAGTGTGAATGATCTCATTCAACTGAAAATTCTCTGAAAACACGCCAATTTTAATGCTCCGCACAATGTTCATTCGAGCTTCTCTAAAAAGAAGTGACACGCGAAGATTCCAGGTTGTTTTTATTTTGTATTTGAAAACTTTCTGTAGCCAAAAACAAAAATGTTAAACTTCTGAAATGATTTGTTTGAGTGCAGTGACAAATGCTCATGACAAACAAAAAAAAACGATGAGTCCAGCGCTTCAGGTCCTGAAATAGTACCAACGCACTTCATGAGTATGAATTTTAAAAATAAACGATAAATCTCTGAATGTCGTCAAGGATAAATCTGAGAAAACTATGAAGGTACGTATTATTATGAAGATAAATAAATATGTACTTGTGTTTTTCCAACAAATGTTAGCTCAGGATGAAAACATGTGAATGCAAGTTTAATTCCTGTCAATATTTAATGTACGTGCAAGTTCGGTGATCAGATAATGCTTACTTTGCAATGATAAAATCATTTGCAAATATTTTCGTCGCAGCAAGTTAAAGTTTCTATTTTTAGGTGTGACGAATATAAGGAAAAAAATGACAGATAAATAATTATATTGATTGTTTTCCTTACAAATTAGGAAGAGTTTGAATATTGAATGCATGATTTTTAAATTTAAATAAATATTGGAACTGTATTCATTTGGCAAAGCCTGGCGAAATGGTACAAACAATAACGTAACAAAATGATTGGCCGATAAGGTTTTTTCAATTTTCTCACGTACGCCAGATTACATTCCTCAAGAAACGTAACTATTAAGAAAACAATAATATAAATTACAGATAAGAGCCCTATTTTTAATATGACCGTGCGAATATTTTATCATTCGTAATGAGGGCGACATCGGATGTCAAATAATATATTAATCGTACTATCCATCAAACGCTTGAGATGAAATCTGACAAATCTATTGTATTGGGAAAAGGGATTGCGTTTACTTTTGACACGGTCGTTCGTAGATAAAAAAACTTAACTAACCTTAATGTATTCAATTACAAAATAAGGTCATAGCCATAAGCAATAAAGAAAACGCACGTAAAGTGTGTGAACTTTAACAAAACACTTAAACCAAACCAATACATTAACAAAATTAGTAATGTGTTCAGGTGCGAGTTTTTGAGAATATGACATAAATTTTAGCACATAAAATAAGTTAACCCTTTCGAACCGTGTCTTTATTCGAAAATACATAGGTTTAACAATTTCTTCCTCTCTGTCTAGAGCGAATAAAATTGACAGTTTTTGTTTTTCAATTGCAAATAAATGTTTTTCAATTTTAGTAAATAAATAGCTATACCTGCTGGCTATACGCGCTGTATTTTTATCTGATTTAAGCTGCATTTTTATTATCATTTATATTTCGAAATGTGATTTTTGTGTTCAATCTAGACTGAATTTTTAACCGATTTAAAAAAAAGTTTTGAGGGTACTTTTTCAATGTTTAATTATCCATGCAAGTTTTTAAAATTTAATAAAATATTATAGTTTTTGTACACAATGTACGATTTTTCATTTTCTGTGAAACACGCCCTCTGAGACCTAATTTTCTTTCAAATGAAATTAGCAATAAACCATTGAGAAAAAAACATCAAAGTTTCAAATAACTCTAATCAGGAATCACAAAGGTTCTACCACTGCCAGTTTTAATTCAGGTCTGAAAGGGTTATTCGAGAAGGTAAATAATATTATTAGATACCTCCGTGATTACAACAACTACGTGCAATCAATGTAGCTACACACTGTTGCACAGGTATAATATTATCTGCACGATAAGGTGCCAGTAATTATGGAAATTAATGGTTTCACACCAAACATTACATTTCTAGGAATTTTCTGGTTTCCTAATACAAGTCAAAGTGAAGGGTTAGTAGATAATATGATTAATGACGAGCCTGATACCCGGGCAAGCTGTGTGAACACTAAATTAACCAAGTGCTACATTCAGAGACTTGCTTTGTACTCAATCTAGTTAGGTACCGACGGAAAATTAACGTACATCGTAGTTGCACTTATATTTGAGCGTTTCAAGTTTTTTAGAGTGATATCACCTGCATCGCACAGGAAGTGTACGTGCAAGTGTAGGGACGGGTTATTTCGGAGAATTTGAACAATTCATCAAATTACAACGTTCGTTATCGGGTTCTGTGAAAGTCCTATTCAAGATCTGTTATTATATCATTGTAGGCTAGTTGCTTGATATAACTGAAATAATAACAGATCTTGAACAAATCTTTCACAGAACTTGAAAATTAACTTTAATTAAGTGTGGGGGCGAACGGACTGAAATTTTGGAATCGTAGAAATAAGCAAAAACGACTGGCTCCTTTACCGTCGTTTAATTAACGGTATATTTATTATGATTAAATTATCAGTATATATTAACTAACGGTATATTTATTATGATTAAATTAACAGCATATATTAATTAACGGTATATTTATTATGATGAAGAAAGCAGTGTAAGGAAGATATATGATGCAAATGCGAATGGTAGCAGAAGTCGCGGACGCACGAGAAAGACATGGCACGATCAAGTGAATCAGATATTCGAGTCGGGCCATGTCAAGAGTCAGAATAATAGAAGAGTATGTATGAATGTGCCAAGACCGAGTTGTTTGGCGGTCCGTCCTCTCTGATTACGCCTGCGGGGAAACAGCGTGATGGTTAGTTAGTTAGTTTAGTTATTATGATTATGGCAATAGTCGGATCGAAACGAAGGTAGCCGAAGATAGTGATATTGCGACGAACCAAAGAGTCGAGGCTTTTGACCACAATTATTTTTTGCATCCAGATTTGGTCGGGGTCTTGCAGCTTTTCCAACATCACAAGAGTAGAGGATAGTAACAACTCGCGAAAACTATAGGTAATTATTACCAATAACATTATGAAATTCAAAAATATGTACTAATTTCGGTTGTGTGTCTGTCTGTAATTTTGGTTGAATGAACTCAAGAATTGCTTTGAATTTAAGGGTCATTTTCAAAATTAGATCTGTAATGAAGCGATAAATTATCTACCTCTAATATCATATTTTATATCAGATTTCTTTTGTTATAAATTTATTCACAACTTTTATAACTTAATAAATACCCACCGATAATCTATATAAATAGAAATGTTTGCTTGTTCATAATCTTAAATCAGTTCTTTACCGATTGCTTTAAAATTTGTGACAGGTAAAAACATTTTTTTTTTAAACAGCGCCATCTGTTGGACGTTAAAACAACAAGCGCTATAGTCTCTTTATCTTCACAGACAGGCTGAGCCATAGCAACGCGTGGCGTTGTACAGCTAATAGGTAATATAATATTATTTAGCAGAAAATTACTTTTATAAAAATTCTATGTTTGAAATGTGTATTTCTTTGGTTTAAATCTCTTAGGGTTAATCTAGACAAGTTAAATCAAATTTGGTGATTTGTCATGAGTTTACGCTTTTTCCATTTTCGAGCAAACGTTATTTACTAATACTAACTTAGCATCCCGTGATTTTTCACGGGTCTGCGCCTCTGTTAACTAATAGTTTGTACTTAATTACTGTTGAGTAATTGGTTCGTTACATTAATTTGCGCTAACGTGTGTTTAAAATTCCAACAAAACACAGCTAATGTACCTTAAAACAACACAATTTAAGCGTTTTACATTAAGGCCAATTAGGATCTAATGAGGAATGCGTCTACTTATAGGGAAAGTTCACAGGTGATGCACCACGTACACGTAAATGGGTGATAACTAATAATAATGATGATCACTCGTGTTCTTCAGTACCTTTACGCATTAATATGTAAATCTTATGTTTCAAAAACTGAGAGGCAACGTACATGTTCATAGGTCGGTATCACGATGTGTTTACACGTTCCGCTTTGCAAGTGCCCGTGTTCGCATAAAGCAGCGTGAAATGTTGGCCGTTTTTCCGCTACGTGAACACGGGCCAGAACGTAAATTGTATGAATATTTGACGGGGTACCTGGATAGTCGCACACACGGGAATCGCAAATGGGATGAAAAGGGAAAGGTAGGAACTACATATTATTCAGTAGCAACCCTCGCATCAGTCGTGTCATGATATAACGCGGTAGGTAACTTCACTTCAAGTTCATGTTTGTATTTTACCTTTAGCTTTTTTTAAGCAAAAATATTATGATAAGCTGCATCCCGGGGTAGCTTTTATATTACGGTTTTTACATGTTAATACATTGTGCCCGGAAATTCGTAGTAAAATCGGAAACTTGTGAATCTACATCACATTTGGAGTCAATTTTGATATATAAGTTTTTATGATTTGCGCTTTCGTTTTCGAGTAATCAAGCCCGAAGTTGGAATGTTTTTTAATCAGTCGCTAGGCGGTTAATATCAGAAGTGGTATCGATATAAAATGCGTTGAAGCGTAGACCCTGCTCTACAAGTTTTTGGGTTCTCCACGTGATGCATTGATGTATTATATTAAGATGAGACATGAAGCGAAACAATAGGTTTCAATTTTGTTTTAACTAGTCCGATTTGGCCTCCAACGCCCTAACGCCGAGCGGCCGGAAACGGCAAAATCAGATTATCGCGTTCAAGTCTAATAGTGGAATACGTTGTGACGGGATATTAGTACGCAATGGCACCTCTAATTGTAAAACTCTATGATGCGAAGTAGATACACCAGTTTCCCGCACGTACTAAGAATCTCCGGACACCGTGTATAACGCCAATATTTTGGTTATATTTTATGATAATCACGATATAATTAGTGGTTGAATCGATGTGTAGTAGAAGTCCTCAGTATCACCCTGCTATGCCACAATTCAGAATAGTTACTTCCCAACTTTTCCACCCATATCATTCCCTTTCCCACTTCGATCAGCCCCACAACGTGCCTAAATTGGAGATGCCATAATCCACTGACAAAGAGAAGTTGGGACTATTGTGCGCTATTCACATAACTTATCGAGCAGAATATCCTCAATATAAAACGAATAAATATTATTAGGTGCAATACTATATGTTACTTTTTACATTGATTATTGCACCCCACTGGTGCGGGTTGGTATTATTTATTTTTATCAAAACATCATTTCCATAAAAATATTTTTTAACGAAAATTTGAAAATAGTTAACAAATAAATGGGCATACGTTGCATTGTTATTCAACTGACCCGAAGGAAGAAATCATACATAGCAATAAATACATAAAATAAAAAACGTTTCAAGATTTTAGCACTTGCATGCGACACCTGTAGTATTTACGTATAAACACTAACAAACTTAGCGAAGACACCTGAGAAAATCACCTGTGGGCGAGGCCGACAGAAAAGCGCGCTCTGGTAACAAACGTCGGAAACATTTACCTGTGTTATTGATAAGAAAATAACAAACAAGGAAAAACGGTGAAACATAATAATAACATAATGAATAATTGGATCATTTTTGATGGATACGATTGAGTCATTTTTGCCTCCGTGGCGTACTGGCAGGTGCATTTTATTTATGCTTTGATTTCGGCTGCAGTCCAAATAAAAAACATTGAAATGTTTCTTTGCATATAATATTATGGACTAATATGATTGTAGTCGCATTTGTATGGAAGGTAAATAAGGTGACTTACTGAAGTAATTAAGGGTCTCCCGGATTTGGTCGGGAGATAGTTTGAGGTCGACGTCGTCGATCTTCAGCGCAGGAGACGGGATAAACCAATCTTGATTCTCGTACCCTGGGAACACAAAAGCTCATCAATTATGTCAGACACATTGCTAGAAAAAATCTGAAACTAAGTAGAGGGAACAATGAAATTCGGATTAGCCATAAGTAATCCATTTTTATGTGTAATATAATTTGTATTTGAACCTAAACTAACCGTCAAGCATTTTTCACGTTTTTACTCGGGGTTAGGGAGAGGAGGAAATGCCAAAAAAGTGTGTGTGTGTGCAATTAGAGGGGAGGCGTATTTATCGTACCCAGTAAAAGTACCGGGTATTTTCATGCGGTACTTTGTACTTGTGACAAATCTCCAAAATACCTGGATCCAAAATAATAACAAGTATTTCATACTGGGATTGAGAATTTATTACTTTCTGTCCCCAGATAGATATAAAATACTTGTGAGTATTTTGTAACCGGCATTTTTTCTACCTTTACTCACTGTACCTAGTAACGAAAAAATGTCACCAGTTTCTAGCTACCCCCCTAGCCGTGGATTTGAAAAATTACTATAGTGAATCATACATCGAAAATTTTTGTGGGGATTTACTTTTTACAGAAATTCTCTAACAACCCTTCCCCCATGGATTAGAAAAATTAATGCGGGGAATTCTCTCACAAACCCCCTCCCATGGATTCTAATAATTATCGGGGGAATCAATTTTACAAAGAAAATTTGTGGGGAATAGTTGTGGGCAGAAATTATCTGAGTACAGTTAAAAAAATATATGCTACAAATACCGGTTACAAAATACTCATAAGTATTTTATACTGGAACTGAGTATTTATTACTTTCTGTCCCCAGATACTATACTCCTCAGGTCGGTATAAAATACTTTTTAGTATTTTGTAACCGGTATTTTTAACAGGTATTTTTTGTACCTGTACTTACTGTACCCAGTAACGAAAAGTACCTACTCACAGGACCCACCTCTAGTGTGCATGGAAGGTGCCTACGTCGTGTCACTTTTTCCTAAATAAACATACATTATATTTATGTTGTAAAAATAAATACAAACGTTTTAAAATATTTTAAAATCTCCTACTACCATCACAGAAAACGGAAAATGTTGCTTGTGTCGCACGACGCCTGAGTGGAAACCAGACGCGATGCCATCTCAGCCACTGACCAGTCAACATAATACATTACACTATTGAAAACCTCGACACGCCCACCTCGAATAGTTGATGACCGATTTGTACATCTACTTTTGTACCTATCATATATTTTCCCAATTGACATTATTACTGCGCAATAAAAAAGAGTCATGTTTTGATTGTTGTAAGATTATTAAGAAAAATAATACATAAAATCGCAATCGTTCCTAAAAATTGGGAAATGAATAATGAAAAAATAATGCGCAGTAAATTAAGATAAAATATAATTTACCTCCATATAAAAACAACATTCTGTAATTTTTCCAGATAATATAAATTAAACGAGATACCTCAATCATAATTAGCCTGCCAACAAACAATTATCATAATTTTATCACTATCCGAATCATACCTATAATGTCTTACGAAATTATGTTATTACGTAATAAAACTATAAAATAACATTAAAAATGTAACCATATTATTTCTTAACATTGATGCATTTTACTTCCGGAAGCGAACCAGAGAGAAAAAAATCATTTTTGAATGGAAATGTTTTCGGGCGTGCGTGTTACTGAATTTATTAAAACTGATGATAAATATGTATTTTTTTCAAAAATTAAATTAAAAAAAAAAAACAAACAGGACATTAAAAACGGAGCTAGCAAGCCAATATTCAATTATACGACCGCCAAAGATGAGAAAGGGACAAATGAAGAGATTGTCATACATTCAGTCAAAAGAATCGGTCAACTGTGCAGTTGTCCACGATCAAGGCAGAAGGAGTCAACAGAAGTTGAGGATGGACGTTCGTGATCTCCAGAACATATCCCGCTATTTCCACAGCCTCTCTCTCTCTGTCATAAGCAAGTTGCACCATTCAAAATCATCTAATAATATTGAACGTGAAATTTTAAACCATATAGCTCCTCCTGTCTCTTTACTTACCCGAAAATTGGGTGAGTGTATCGGCCCTTAGTTTATACTTGGGGATATTCTCGTGCAGTAGGCTGATGATCTCAACTTCGGGTAGTTCTCCGCCGCTGCAGACCTCTGGAACAAGAAATAATTACATTCATTACTATTCAGTCGAGAACCAAACCATCGAGAGGGGAGTACCACGAGGCGGTGTACTACGAAGCGACCTCACCAATATACATCAACTGTAAAAAATGACAATAATATGAAAACAGAATACCTGAAAACATTCTAAACCCGCGGAAAATGTCAAATTTTCATTTGTAGTAACCATAATAATGAAACATGGTACTATACGTAATCTAATCGAAGAAATCTTGCTTGTTTCGTAAAAGTATAATCAAACTGAAGTTACTGAGAACTCGGTCCTAGCTATAAACTTTGTGATTCAACTTATCGCATCAAACGATCTCGACACAATTCGCAAATGAATATTGTGCATGCACCGAGAATTTGTGAATATGCAGGCAGATTAACCCGCATGCCAGTTGCGACTGACACGGTTAAACCGTAATTGAAAATATCATTCTTTATTCATCAAGATGAACCTATTTGATGTAACGGATAATTGCACCCGAGCAAAAACCGGGTCAATGTTAAGAGCGATGAGAAAAATCAAGTTGAAGAGTTAAGGGCATTCGGGTTAACGGTAGGCATATATACAACGACATCGCAACAAGGTTTGCCTTATTAGAAGTCAGCGCTTGGGTGATGTCCCCTTTGAAGACAGGCAATTAAATTATTGCAATGAAAAATTCGACAAATTAAAGTTTTCCAGGCGACCAAAAAGGTGACATTCATAACTGAATCTCGAAATGGCTATAGCTGTACAAATAGGAAATGGAAAGAATGGAGGCGTGGAAACCTGGAAACTGAACACATTTAAATACGGATATATAGTACGAGGCGTATCCAGAAAGTAAGTGTACTGAGGCTCTCACGACCGAATGAATTTTATTTTCGACATGTTGGCTACACTTACGTGTAGCCTGACTATTCCCCTTCGCAACGAGACCGGTTCAAGGACAGTACGTTAAGAAGTGTCGACGCGACACCACGTTTCGTGAAAAATGTCAATCCAATCTCCCGCCAAGTGCGAGATACGCGGCGTCATCCGTTATCTCGTTTGGAAGGTAAACCTCCGTTTGAGGTTTATAATTTGGTGAAAACTGCATATGGTGATAAAGCTATGAATCGTACGAGTATGTACAAGTGGTATCGCGAGTTTAAAAACCACTCACCTCTTCACCCTCCGCCAAAAAGTTCAAAACCACAATTTCAGCCAAGAAAATTATGGCATCCGTGTTTTGGGACTGTCAAGGCATAATTTTGATTGAATATCTGCCTCAAGGGGAGACCATCAACTCTGCAAGATACTGTGAGACCCTAAAAAAATTGCGGAAGGCGATTCAAAACAAGAGGAGAGGCATGCTGACAAAGGGAGTCAGCCTGCTGCACGACAATGCCAGACCACACACGGCCAACGCAACGAAGGAACTGCTTGCTTCGTTTAAATGGGATGTCCTAAACCACCCCGCGCATTCCCCTGACCTAGCACCTTCAGATTTTTATCTCTTTACCTCCCTGAAGCTGTACATGGGTGGAAAAAGTTTTCAACCGACGAGGAGGTAAAGGGGGAGGTGGAGAAGTGGACGAAGGGGTTGGCGGGAAACTACTTCGAGGAAGGCATCAAAAAGTTGATACCCCGCTTCACCACCTGCATTGGGAGGAATGGCGACTATGTCGAAAAATAGCTTACATATGTACTACGGTAACCATGTAGTTTTTATGTTTCAATAAATTTGTAACCTACAAAAATTCAGTACACTTACTTTCTGGATACGCCTCGTACATCGTCAATTAGACGAATGTTGGTAACTATATTGTGGTGAAAGTTGTGAGAAATTTTGTAAAAAAAAAAACATTTTTACCAAAGATCGTTAGAATTATGTCAAAAATTGGTAGATGTATATAGCAAAAATTAATAGAATGATTCTATAATTGGTAGAATTGTATCATTTTTGGTATATTTCTACCAGTTATGGTAAAATTCTACCATTCGGTGTACAATTTTACTTTTTGGCTATATTTATACCAACGTGGTTAATCGTTGTGTTAATTCAACTAACTATGATATAATTCTACATACCTTAAAGAAAGTGTATTCATCTACCAACTACGGTATAAATCTACAATTTATAACAAAATTATTAATGTATTTCTACCAATTTTGAATAAAAGTGAATTTTATCACTACATAAAATTCAACAAATTTTATGGATATGTCTACAAATTTTGATATATTTTTACCAATTATGGTAACAAATAATTAAAAAATATTTTTTATTATTTTTGGTATAACTCAACCAATTTTATCAAATTTGTTATATTCCTACCAATACCTTATATTTCTACCAAAGTTTCAAAAATTTCTAACAATCTTTTGATTTATATTTTTTGATCACTTTTTGGTATAATCCTAACTATTTTCCCTGACAGATAGTGTACCCAATTTAAAAGTTATAAGTTAGTAAAAAAAGAATACTCCAACTCATCTCCTTTCGTATTATAACAATCCCAATATATAATCACATGGTGGGGGGCATATTCCCACTAAATTACTAAATTATCTTTATGTGATCAAAAAAGGCCAATATGCATTAGGAATCTATAACAAACAAACAAACCAGCACCTACTATGTAGACACAAATTAACCTATAAACTGTTAGAAATCCTTTTGAAGGATGAATTAATTCAGTTGCTCGAATTAACGTGATAGTAAGATGGTTCAGTCAACGAAAACAAACTATGCCATGTTTACTATTCCGTATAGAAATAGAACGTTGTAACTTAAGCTAAGAGGTTCAACAAAGATTGGCGCTTAGTGCTTAGGTAAGGAATGCCGTTTATTGAAGCAAGATGATGAAATGGAAAAGTATTTTATTTTAGACAGGTATAACGCCATAACTTTTACATGCACTTATGGAAATAATTCATTAATAATCCTAGTTAAGGCGAAGCTTAATGCTAAATCACTATTTTGATTAATCTTCATAACGAATTGGTGTACATTATGAATACTAAAAAATATGCTGTAGATAAATTGAAGGTTTTCCTATCGTTTTGCTTGGTAATAATACAAATAAAAAAATAAATTACTCAATAAAAAAATATAAATGTAAACTACTAAATATTTTTGAAGTGAAACTTCTTTAGGCGCGTAATGGATTTTCGGGGACGGAGTAAAACCGAGTCAGGATCGACACGAAAATGCGGGTACCCCCACCACCGCTCACCGTTCACTGTCCCTCTCTCACCATATGCGCTTGTTGAGGTGGGGGAGCCGCTCACGAACGTTCTCTCCCGACACGGGACAACAATCGATGCAGTTTTTGCACGATTCATTAAGGATTTAAGTGCTCATGTATATATCTCGCACTTTAGTTACCATAACCCAATTATCACGACATTAGGAAATGATATTCATGAAATTGACAATGAAAATGGCACATGATTGGTAAATTGTCATTGTAATTTCTTTGTAATTTTTAATTGTAATATTGTTATTTATGTAATATTGTATACTTGTGAATAAATTGAAAATTTTTGGAACTATACATTAATCGAACGTCATTCATCTATAAGAAAATATTAGAAAAAGCAAATCCATGCTTCGTCGTTGAATTATTTAACCTCTAATTTTCAAACTAACCTAAGAGAGAAAATAGAGATGATGAAATGAAAATAGAGAGAGAGGAATACTAGAAGTTTCACTTCTGTCTTGCGTAGGCTTGACACACCCACTTTTTTTTTTTGTTCAATAGAAATGTTTGAACGCGTAAAGGAAACAACTTTAAAAAATACAGTATTATAGCTAAGATTATCTGTGACAGTTTAACTTGATTAACTTTTTTGCTTTCTTGTAAAATTATTTACAAAATAAATAAAAACCAGTTTTGTGCTTGAAATCGAACGTTTCTAGACTCTGTTTGTCAAGCGATTTTAATGCCTATTACCCACAATATACGGTATACCAAGAATATACATATTTTTGACTTGGAGCTTCCTTTTAAGTTATTACTCAGTATGAAAAGAAAACTAACATCTATCTCATTAGAAAAGGTTAATGGTTTTAGAAAGAAATGTACAGGTCAATCTGGAAAAGATGTTTTTTCTGAGATTTTTTAAATAAGCACGGTTGTTTACGAAACAAAAGGTATGCCTAATCTATTTTAACCGCATGAGAAAAAAAACGATCAACGAAATGTTTGTAATTTAGAATTAAGGGTAGGCAGAATTTGTAGTAAACAAACTTCGTTTTATTATGAATTTTAAGTATAAAATTAGATGAGAAGATATCAAAAAAAGAATTCCCTACTGATTATTTTACAAGCAATAATTATTCGCCTGAAATACTCATCCACATTGAAAAATATTTGAAAAACTTTGTGCTATGCATAAAAAAATCTTGTCTTAAACATTAGTTTACCAAAAAAAAAATATATATATTTGACAAGTTCTAGTATTTCACCTAAAAATGTAGACAATTTGTCTCGACGCCATCTAGTGCGAGAGTTAGCACTTACAATGCCTTTCTCATATAAAATAAAGTTGGTTGTTTTCAGGTGAAAAAATGTAACAAGCAGTAATTGTTGAATGAAACACTAGTACCTATATATTGAATTATTTCGCGGATAAGAGATAAGCCGCCATAGCTCAGTGGTCAGAGCTGTCGACCGGAAATCGAAGGGACACGGGTTCGAGTCCCGTTGGCGTCATGTATCTTTTATCAGGAGATTTTTCAATGTGGATGAGTGTTTCAGGCGAATAATTATTGCTTGTAAAATAATTGTTACCCTTTGTGCTATGCATAAAAAAATCTTGTCTTAAACATTAGTTTACCAAAAAAATAATAATTAATTCCCTAATGTGTGTAATTTACTGAAAATCAATAAATTCCCTGATATTGTCTTAAATTTTCTGGATGTATTTAAATTCCCAGATAAATATTTGGTTTCCCGACATGTGGTCAACCAACAAATATATTTTTTTAAATAATGCAAATTAACTTAGATATTAATCTGGCATTTGGTCTTTATATTACAAGGCCAGATACTCCAATGAAATCATCAAAGGAAATAATGCATAGTCTAAAACAATGGAGTAATTATTACAGATAACCGTACTAACAAAAGCAACTTTAGAGTATACACCGTTTATGAAACACATACTATTCTTGAATGAAAGCCACTGGAGAGAAAGAGTGGAAAATTGTTTCAGTGAATTTTCTTTTCCAAACCTTTGCGTCATAGATTGAAATACGACACTGAGACATTTTCTAATAAATCAGTCTATGAAAATGTGAACATGGTATGAGTTTTTAGTTCAAAGAGAAGGGCAATGGTAGCGTCTACTTCAATGGCCATCATGGTAAAATAAATCATTATTATACGGTGTTATGAATTAGATTAACGCTTATCAAAAATAAGAGCGATCATGATTTTAATTTTTGATTAAATTATCTATTAAAAAGTCATGTACTGCTATTGGAAAAGAACAAAATCATTGTCTGTAAAAATGTGGTCACGGTTATACACGCGTCTATCCAAAATAAAATTCTAAAAGCTGAATACAAAGCGAGCATGAATGTTTTATTACGTACCTACGAATTATTTTACTGCTAATACAGATTCGGAATACAAATTAAATGCACGATAGTGTTTGTATAACACTCGGAAACAGATATGTTGGAAACATGTGCATGAAGTTGAGAGTGACGTATTTTCTTACGTAATCCCGTTAGTTACGTTAAGAAACGCAATGTTTAACTTAGCAAAAATTTTAGGGTAAATTCCATCAATATTTTCTACTGTAATCCTTTCATAGTCTCTTCAGAGCATTTCCTTAATCAGATTTGTATCTATCAACAAATGTTCGTATTGTTTGCAAGTGAGTACTAGTTTATTACTTGATTGTGATGCCATTCTGGAATGAGTTCCTCGATGAGTTTTGCTTGGTATTTGTCTATTTTTCTTCAATCCTTTCTAAAATCGACCATAGATTTTCGGTAGTGTTCATGTCGGGGCTTTTTCTAGGCCATTGGAGCGTTGGAATTTACATATCTTGAAAATATTTGTGGGCAACTTTCGCATCGAGGCAGGGAGCCTTGTCGAGCATGAATGTTCCACCACCATTTGAAAACCATGATTGCCATATAAGAAAAACAAATACTTAACACAGTTTTAATTAAATAAAAACAATATCATAAAACAGGCGTAAAAATTATCTCCTAAGATGAAAAACATGCGAATTTGTGTTGGAGTAAATAAATATAAAATATAAATTTAAAGTCTTTAATTTCTACCTTATGTTCGTCAGAGTTTAGACTTTTCTAAGCCCCGCATACCCATTTTCTACTGATTTATAACAAGTTTCTGGTTAACACATTAAGTTTTAAATTCCAAAAAAAAAGTTATTTATAATATCCATACATTTTTATGCCGAAACGAATTAAATGAAATTCTCTCGATAAAAAAATCGCTAAGTAAGCTCCGAAAGTGATTTAAAACAAGTTTTCTATTTAATATGATACAGGCAAGAAAAAATTCAATGTATCTTTAAACGCAACTAAAGCATTTTGCTCTATTTCAAACTAGTCGTGTATTATTAAATATTTTCACCATTTTCACTTAATTTTTTTTTTATATTAGCGCGCTCCATCTAATATTCGTATTTACATATCTCCCTTTCAAACCATCTTTGAACGCTTACTGCGGGGCCTTTAAAGAGTGAGCAAAATGGTGTCAGATATTTCACAGATTCACGGTGGGAATGACGTTGACGATGAAAAAACAGAGTGAGAAAATTTATTTTATTTGTGACAGCGAAGAGAGAGAGAATGGGTCAATTTTAGATAATTACATTTAACTCGACTTATTATATTATTTATTTTATTTATTATACGCCCATAAGAGCTTTTACAAACATTTGATAATATGAACATAACAATTCAGTGAAACAGTAATCAATATTAAAATTTGCATTTAAAATTTTAAAGAGCCCATACAGAAGAATGGTATTATGCTAAACTTAATTGTTATTATTACTGAGGTATGTTCTTATAGCCTTCTTGTAACTATATTCCGTGCAGTTGAACACATCTACAATTTCTGAGAAAACATTGCCAACTGCATGCAATCTAGGTACAAGCGAGTATCTAAATGCCTCAGTCCTGATATTTTTATTGCAATTAAAGAGTTTTGGATCGACTAGTTCTTATAGGTAAGTGGAAGGTAATTAAAATTAATAAATCAGGGCTGTCTATAATAATAATAATAATTGGATAATTTGTAGAGCGCCGTTTTTGTGAAAAATCACCTCATCACCGTCTATAATACCATTAACAATTTTATAAATAATTATAAACATAATATTCAATTTTCGGAACGGCCTTGGGGTCTCCCATTCATATTTGAAAGGTTATCCACCATTTATAAGACACTCTGTATGTTGCGAAAACTTAAATTGACAATAGCATCTCTGATAAAATTTCCACTTATTTATACACGATTTATGTAAAGAAATCTGCAGTCTTTCTTCTCACATTCAAAGGTATTTGCACAGCGGAGAACATTATCGTTCGGTACCTAAATATAGATGAAGTCTACGCATTCGTATGTGGCACGTTTGAATTACACTTGCAGCCATATCCAGCTAGAAATGTGTATACAAATTATGTACACACGATTCACAATGCTAAACGACCGCCACGCTAAAGCGGTATGAAGCAATTAAAGTTTTTATTTAAAATGACTTCTGTAGCTAGAATATGCGAATCCCATGTACAGAGCAAATTAATAATTAACAGAATAATAACGATGCAATACAGAAGTCTTTAGCAAAATAACGTTCAGGAAAGCTTTACATCTGAAAATGCCTAGTACGTCAAACCAATCAATAAAATTGTAAAATTATTTGAACCATGAGTAATTAACTGATTCATGGCTTTTCCAATTATTGAGCGAAATTTTTTGACTTGAGATAAAATATAAATTGCATCTACCAGAAATAGTAAAACAATATGAATGAAAAATATCAGTAATGTCGTAGATAATATATGAATCGGCATGAAAGCACTATTTTTTAAAATACTGACAATACTTTCCACACCACTGGGAGTTCTAATGGATGTAGACGCCCGTCAAAATCTCAAGGCCACGTAAATAAAAAATATATATAAGTGAAATAAATGACTATAAGTGAATAATAGGGTGTACTGATAAAACTTTTTTTTTAAATTTAAATTTTTTAAATTGATAAAAAGTTGTCTCTATGGACCCACATATATGTGCCAAAAACAATGGCCCAATTGAAAAACATTTAAGTCTCCGGCAAGATAGATTTTTTTTCAGATTTTGTAATGAAGGATGAAGTGATTTTTATTCCAACTTGAAAAATTTAAACAATAAGGTGTGAAATGAAAGGGTATATTATAAAAATAAATACTGTAATGGAAGGTTAAGTCGTCCGCACTTGGCCGAAAATTGATTAATGTTTTTATAATAATAACATACACATGATTATTTTGATTTTGGAGTATAAAAAAATATTTATATTGATACAAAGTAAACTTGCAATTATTGAAAAAGAAATTAACAAATGTAGCTCATTTTCATGAATTACAGTGGTGCTGGGAACGAAAAATTTAGCGGAATGTAATAATTATTTTTTCCAAGTGACAAATAAATATTTTTTATGTAATGACAAAAAATATGGAAAAAATAATTTTTTCAAAGAAAATTACAAACTTCACGCCTCTTGCCAATTTGTTTTGTGGTGTATGTGGGTGTCTGTAGAGGTCACTTTGTATCAACGAATTTTTTTAATTCCCCAAAAAAAGTTGTTTCGATACGCCCTAGGAAACCTACCGTTCAATAATATTTTAGTTGCCGGACAGATTTCGACTAAGTCTAAGTTTGATCAAGGCTGTATATTTTTAATGGACCAATTTTGTGTTCACACGAAGCCGGTAAAAAATTACTAATAAAGTTTACTTTAAAATAAATATTTTTAATTCCTAAACAATATCGAGAACAATAACGCGTTTTGTCCTGGAAAAAAGCAGAACCCTGTGACAGTCGAAAAATTCAAAAGGTAATCAATGTATACGTTTTAGATTTATAGGCACTGGCATACATCTCGAAGCTTTCTCATATACACATTTTGATTAATTCAACTAAGTAAATACATGCCGGCTGTTTCCGTGCTGCAAGTTCGACAGCACAATATTATCATTGCGAGTTAGCCATTATATTGTCGGAATGCATAATTTATCACTGAACCGACCGACATTGTGAAAACACAGTTTTGCCCACAAACGTAGGAATTAATAGACGAGAAGATAATGGCGAGGGGTAAAATCAACTGTTGAAGAACGAAGGGGGTGAAGCTGACTGTGATTCGTCAATAAATCAATCTGACAGTAAATAGGCATCTCGCATTATAATATCACCATTTACTTCTTAAAAGTAAAATCTGCTTTTGAATGAATAGACATTTTTACATGGGAGCGCAAATTACTCGCCACGTTATGAACAAATTTGCGAAGTCCAAATTCGGCAAAAAAATTCGGTTCTATTTTCAGAGTCGAATATTTCGTTTAAGTATTTAGTTAAGACACTTTTATAAATGTTCATAATTTACTTCCCAGCAACCAACCAGCTTTGTGTTTCGCGTCCAGACGTTTCTCGATGTGATAGTATATTATGTTTCTACAACTGATCCATATTATACGATGTGAATATGCTTAAAATAAAGTAAAATAATGCTTATATATGGAATGTAATACGACAATTGGGTTTATTCTCTTTTTCACATCTATTTTTACAAGTTTTCATAGCACAAGTCAACATTTTGCCGTGTTATTTCGTAAAATGAACCGATGATGCCTCGACCATAGTTCGCACAAGAATGATGACGTCACGTTTTCAAATTTCACTTGAGGCCATACGCGAGCACAGCCGGCTCCAATGGAACCGGTATGGGGAGTGGGGATAATACGCTTTTAATCACTTAGGGCAGGTCTACTAATATTCATATGTCTATGGTTTTGCCACAGAAACGTTTGATTTTTTTAACTCCCGACAAGCGGATTAAATTAAGGGAAATATAATACTGAAAGCATTAAAAGCAGCATTACCTACAAATTGCAAGAACATTACCATAAATATCGTAACACCATCGGCGAGTGAGAATTTATCGATTGCGTAAGCTCATTTGTGTGCTTTTGGTGCGTTCAGCGTCTGAAAACAACGCACCGAGGTTTTGTTTGTATGACCCCTCACAAGAACTCCCTTGGATGGGAAAAGACAAACATCCATTAGTTCAAAAAATTGCAGAATAAATATTACATGAACGAATGAAGGGAACATGAGAAATCGTAGACATTTTGAAATTGCGTTATTTAATGTAGCTCTGCAAACAACGAAAACTTTTGGCTCTTTTCCATTTTGGATATAATTTATTACCCCTTTTCCTATTTTTTAATATCAACATCACGACAAATGCTAATGTTTTATCACGTAGATTTCATATTTATATTGTGAAATTTGGTTCACGCAATTCGAAATAATAGAATTAATGCAGCCAACAAACGCGATGGACAACAAACGGCCGGCATAAAATAAACTTTAGTGTATTCCCGATTTAACAAGTTGACTGTAGTGACGTCTGCGACCTTGAGGAAAAAAATGACACTGAATGACAATGTCAGAGAAGCTGCATACATCAAATAAAAAGTATTTTCTAAAGTAATATTTAGCGTAAGCGATTATCGACTTGTTCTTCATACAGTTCTTTGGTACACAAGGATTAAAATCGCTTTCGATTTTCGCTTCGAAAAAAATTTCCATCAGGAAGACATGCATGGAGGACACCGGTGTCCCATCCAAAATTGACAGGTTTAGATCCATTATGTTACAGTTAATTTGTTACGAAACCTACACATCTTATGTTCATTGGACTGATGAAAGGCAGTAAGACAAAACGAAATATATTGTAATTATCCTGGCAACAATATTACTTTAGTTAGAAAGTTTTAACTAGATGGGAAGTTTAGATGCTGACGTTACGATTTTAGATGGTTAGATACACTACCAATACAATCACTTCGAGCTTTAATAGCCAAAGTTACAAACATAAATATAAGTTAATTTAATTATCTACCAAATTAAATTTTAACCACTGCATGTGCGGTTCAGTTGCGATAAATTTCTAAATCATGTAGATTCTGCGAAATCGGTGAAGGACATACCATCTTCGCGTTAAAATTTACTTTTTAATTAAAATTAGAAACCGCGATTTAACAACAAAAAAGTAGCATTTTTTGCTGTGGAAAGTTGGGCAGTTTCAGAGATATATCAAAGCGTGAAAGTAATTCGCGAGGACGGGTACGAAAATGTAGAATAAATAATAGAGATGAATGAACGATTAAAAATAGGTATCTGAACCAACAATGCTGCGTGGGACTCCGTGGGTGATTTAAAGATAGCACCGATAGCTTCAATTTATTTTACCAGATTCACTCGCCGAGTGGATTTTTTAAGTGTTTCAAAATAGAGCTATATTCTGCTTCTGCATTTGCGGAAAAATGCGATTAGCATTTATTAATTTAAATATACTCATCAATAATTATGTATTAAGGCGATGCCATACGTAGTAATGCAAAATCATGTGTTTGGTTTGAAAATTTGGTCGCCTAGAAATGTTTCAGATGCTTTAATTAAATAATGCGAGTATTTAATTAAAGTATCTTGGCATTTGAAATAATCGAGTATTTTTTAGATAAGTCTTTTTATAAGCCCAGAAAAAAATAATGTATAAGGCCTATGAAAACTGCTTTAAAGTTCAAAATCTCCTACTTACGAACCAATTTTCGGTTATGATTTTATTGTATAATGTGGCAAATTAAGTTATTTATAAAATGATCGAAAAAAAAAATTTATGCCTGAACATCCACAAAATAAAATAAAAGGCGCTTTTTGGCCATGTTTTTTTCTTGCATAAATCAAAACAGGCGGATGGTGTTAAGCGGGAATTTAAACCTTATCGCCATCTACCTAAGGGTTGTTATTGATAGCGGCTCAATTATAAATATTACACGACGTAGTGCATCGCCTTAAAGACAAATCGAAAATTCTTGCTGTCGTGCAGAAGAGCTCGCATATTTAACTGTTTTGTAGTACACAGTGTAGGTATACTTTCCGCATACCACGACAAAAAAACAATGTTTTGATTTATTCGTATGCTCTTCACAAACGAGCTGTAAAATCAATTAGATAAGATATAGCAAACTTAACATAAAATCACAACACAGGCAAATAATAGTGTCCGCAGAAAAAAGGCGAAGCTCTAATGGTGACCGCGTAGCTAGGTGCAACACACATTGAGATAAGTACTAGAAAAGTCGCCTGCCAGGCCTAGATGCGAAAACCGTAGCAAATGATTTAATCTGTCAGTATATAAATAAACAACATTGCTATTTGCGTTAAGCCGCGTCTTCAGCGACAATATTATTCGATAAAACACTGAACCAAATGTTTGAGTGAAGATGAAACATTTGGGCAGGTCACAATGTTTTTGTTTTCCGTGGCCGATGGAAAACAAAAAACGAACAAAAACAAGAACCCAAAATTTTTGTTTTTGTTCGATGTTCTGAAAACATTTGGTCGCTGGAGACCTAACTTTAGTAAAAACATTTTGTTCAGTCCTAATGGACACCTATCGCTGATACACGGAGAAAAATGATCCTGTTAAAAAAGTGATTGCATGCCAATTCAGAATATATCAAGAACAGACGTTTGCTAATAAATATCATGACAGAATGCGACAATGTCAGTATGTCAATATCAATATTATTTGTATGAACACGTGTTCGGCCGTCCTCATAAAATTTGAACTGATACTTTGTTAGGAACTCTGTCAATTCATTCGTTAAATGCCTGCAGTCCCGGTTTTAACAGGAAAACAAATAATTCGACCAGATTCTTAATAAATTATTAGTACCTACTCTATATCAGTAAGTTTTCTCCGTGGAGGCCGGTAGTGCAAGTGCCCGTCATCAAATCTGTACTATACAGAACAGGTAGATAATAAAAACGATTTTGTTCAACTTTTGTGTAAATGCAATTATTCTTATCTTTTCACCGACATTTTTACTACTTAGTTATAAGAAAATAAATCACAATGTTAATCTAACTAACAGAAAGAGATAAAAACAGAGCTATAATTTAAGAAGTGTTCATAATAATAACCACGATGACAAAATATGGTTTGCGCGACGCCTCTCTATAAGAAAATTCCAATAGTATGATTGAGTCACCCATATAAAATTAACATATTTCCCAGTTGCAGTAAACAAATTATGCTGGAGAACAATGTCATCTCTAGTACTCCCCATAAACATTATATTGCGTATTGCGTCTTTTCTAAACCAACCATGCATTGTATTACACAATAATATTAACCCACGACGGATGATATATTTATTAAAAATATAACAAGAGAAATTTTTGCAATAAACTTGAAGATATTAGAAGAGCTGCTTTCAAACGTAAGAATGTTATTTTCGAATACAAGTTTCTTTATTTAAATTCATGCACCTGAGATAAATAAAATTTGATTTTCGTATGACTTGGTTTTGGTATCTGTATTTGATATTGGCACGAAATCGACACAAGGATTTAGAATAGTTTATAGTTGAGTAAGTGCAATGATATTACCGTCCTGCCAGTTGCAAAGGATCTTGTGCTTGTCCTGTACTTCTTGCGAGGACTGCTTGCGCAGGCGCGAGCGCCCCCTACCAGCCACTGCCGCCCCCGCCCCCGAAGCGTTCATCCTACCGCCCCCGGCTCCGTGAGACACCTAGACTCGCCGAGTCTCAACACCACACCATAACCACTCACAACACAATGCACTCGCGATCAACGCCTCCCCCCGCACTGCAGCCAGCCTGCAACCACCGTGGGAACTGTCAAGGGACCAGCTGTTTCAGACAGGCGATTAATAATGGCCAAGGATTAGACGGCGCCGTGTCTGAGAGCGGCATATAAAGCGATCTGAAGAAAGTTCACTACAACAAAGGCACACTTTCATCAACAACGGTTCATTTTCACAGTTTATTAACTGCAATATGATAGTGGTAAAATAATATTATCGAAGGCGGAAACACACTATCGCACTCTGCAGATCTAATATAGATGGCAGATTATAACAAGCACTCACGCATCGGTCGGTGATCTAACAGTCTCGTGACGTAAAGTTCAAACTTGCACTAAATAGCGACACCGTTTAGAACTTCGTATTGGGTGGTAGACCGTAACTCGGAAGGACGCCAAGATAAATAGGACAGAGCGATCTCAGCCTTTACGTTCCTGGCGTATATGGTATCCCATATCTGGCACTAGTAAATATTGAATGAAGAGAATCGCTGTGAAATCGGAAAGCCGGGGACGCAGCCAGCCAGTAGCCGCCGCACTACCGGCTCGTAAGCCGACCAGAAATAAACAGCTGAGAGGTTTTGGACGAAATGGACCGGCGCCAAAAATCACGCAGCGTGATCAACCTCCTTTTCTCCATGTGCCAAATAGTACCCCAACGAAAGACAGTGGACTTACTACGCTCCGATTCGGCGACCGAACGTTTTGTCGAGACACTGTCCATCGCGGTGAAAATCTGCCCCTCTAATTGCTAAACAAGCGGCAAGGTTGTGGGAAAATTGGAAAGACGGTGGATGCTTGCCAAAACTCAAGGTTGCGTTAAATATATCCTCAATGTTATTCATTAATTCAAAATTATTCTTTTTTTTTCTAACTTTCACTGTGATCTTTCACGTTCACGTATATATTACTTCAAGAGCAGAGCTTCTCAAATCGCAGGATAAACACAAAAAAATTCTTAAAAAATTAGTACATGAAACTAAGATATCATACAATGTAGAATAAAGCTTTGAATAAAGTTTCGAGCAGCGCTGCTGGCAATCACATGGCTCATAAGCTAGCTCCCTAACGCAGGTGACCTTTAATGTCGCTAACCTTTCCAACCTAGCACCTATGGTTCTGCCGCTGAGAGCTTCTCTCCTTGAAAATGGGAAAGCTACAACCAGCGGCATGCCTTTAGCAGTGTGAAGGGAAGAATAAGCAAAGCAACCACTTTTAAAGCAACGTCTTTTAAGATTTTGTCAGATTCATAATTTATTGTAAATATTCCCGTATGACATTATTTTTCAAATAGATTCGCTACTATTCGCTATACTGTTATTGCAGATAAATCACTCTTTCAAATGTTTACATATTATGCAATTAAAAATATTAACAAAGACATTATATGAAAACGAACCTATTATGTAATTAAAAATATTTATTTTTAAAGAATAGGGGTATTTTTTACGATTGTTTACTCGCTTACCTATTGTTTATTTCTTTTTAAACTGTAAAACTACAACATAATACGAAACTTAAAAACACATTTATTTATATTAACGTATTATAAAAGTTATTGCCACTTCACTTATTTTTATATTCACAGAAAAATAATTCATAAAAATTCACAAATTCTGAAAAATCTTTTGCTACAGGAAAGCAATGGCGGTCGATGACTTTTTGGAAAATATTGTTTGGAAGTTTCTATGGTATTTTTTTAATGCAATACGAAGCGTGATTTTTCATTTTCTAACACTGCTTAAATAATATATCTCACTGTGATACGAAATGAGATAGAACTACTTTTATGAGTCGGGGTCAGATTGTGCCGTAAATTACGCAATAAATTACTCTAGAACCGTCGCGTCGGTGTTATGTGTACAAAAGGACACAAAAAGACTCAAGGGGTTAAGACAACACAATACACTAATAACGGGGGTTTGCTGGGGTCTCATATTTTATTTAATTCCGAAGAATTCAAAAATACAAAACTGTCTTTTTTCAGACCGATACCCATGCATATAAGTTATTTATACAGGGTGTCCGTGTGTAAAGTGCGCTAACTTCGGGAGGTGATTCTATATGATGGTAGAAGTAAAAAAGATCAATTTCCCATACAAAAATATTTTTCCCTAGAAGAATATCAGAATTAATTAAAATAAACCCCGCGGAAACATCAATTTTCTACGGCTGCTAGGGCAAATTCGGCCGTAGGTCCGTCCAAGACACCAGGCCGCGCGCCGAATCCTTTTGTTCACGTCTTCTTCACTTACGTCGTTAAGATTCCCACTTTATTTGAAGGGATGTGGGTGGTACTGACCTGTGATGGTAGCGACCTCTCTGGTTAGCATGGGGCGGCCTAGCGAGGCGGGGCGGGCGGGGCGCGCAGAGCCCGCATCCTGCAGGGCGGCCAGCTTGCCGGCCAGGCTGTGGGCGACAGCCTGCGCCGCACTCTCGCCTTCCTGGAACAAGATACACCACAGCGTGAACATCACTAATCAAACAATCTATAAACAATGACATTCACACATCTCAGTCAATCGATACATAACAGCGACTGCATGCAAGTTAGTGTTGTTCTGGCAGGTCCAACAAGTTAGCGCTCGGTCCTGTTCTGTCACACCAAAATAAGCCGCTTACTCATCGGTGAGATGAGGTCTCCAATAGTGTACCGACTCGAACACTGCATTCCCACCGCCCGGCATACAAGAAGGGAGTCTTATTATTAATTAATGGATTAAAATACCCAAGTCTATTTACAGGCGAGTTATAAGAGGAGAAAGCTAAAAGTATTGCTTACATATCACCTACGAGTATTAATGATTACATTTAATTTTGAAAACATCTAGGTTCAAGAATTGCAGCACCGTTCGGTGAATAATAGAAAATCCTAATTTCGGTTGTACTCTGGTTGAATGAACTCAAATTTTCTTTGAATTTAATTGTCACTTTAAAATAGGAACTGATTGTGTGAATAATTCAAACAATCGATAAAGTACCTATAGCCCAGTCAATGAAGGTTTTGTGTCGGAACTAATTCCCCGGAAGCTGAATTTTTCACAGATGTTAGAAGACCTTTAGACATGTATTTTTACAAAAGTCCCCGACTTTCCCCCTTGTGCTTCCTTCCCCACCCCCTCTTGAATATATTTTTCAAAGCCTTTCGGAATACGGTAATATCTCCTTAATGGTTTTATTAAAGCAGATAATTTATTTTTTGTTTAGTTTATAATTAGTTACTCTAAAAAATTGTATTCGTTCATTTTTGCGAGAAAAGCTATACAAGCTCTACAATTTATTAGTAAAGGAAAAATATCAGTTTTTAAAATAGTATTTCAGAATATATTTGCATATAACTTTTTTCTGAGCCTGTTAACGAAAAAAAATACATGAACAAAACTCGTAGACAATATTTTTAGCTATAAAATAATGTAAATAATGATGGGTTTTAATTTATAATAAGGTACGTAGGCTGTTAATAAGGAGCACGGCGCGCGGCGGCTCGAACGCACAGCGGTTCGCGGCGCAGCGGGAAATTACAAAAACCTAAGGAAAGTAATGATTAATTCATGTGTTTGCTTTATTTTTATAACAAATTTATCTAACATTGAAGAGTTTTATTGTTATTTACCAGTTTTAGTTCGGAGGGGAGGGGGGAATATAAATATTTTCCCCTACCCAATTTTCCGCCTCACAACGCCGCCCAACCGGGTGGTGACATAGTTCCCATAAAGCATATTCCGAAAGGCTTTGAAAAATATATTCAAGAGGGGGTGGGGAAGGAAGCACAAAGGGGAAAGTCGGGGACTTTTGTAAAAATACATGTCTAAAGGTCTTCTAACATCTGTGAAATAATCAGCTTCCGGGGAATTAGTTCCGACATTCGGTCTTTTTTTCCCTTCATTGACTGGGCTACTACCTAATATATAATATTTTGAACAGAAAATAATTTTAATTTTCTTTTTGAAAATTGTAACTGATTTTTCAAGAATTCAGACTATTCTATGATACCGTTATGTTTTACAAAATTGGCACAAATTATATCGGTTACATAACTAAGAAAGTGTCACTTTTCCCTTAGAATGAGAGGAGATGTATAATCATGGTTCGTAATAAGTAAATAGATACGCAAGATAGAAACGATGTTGTTATTTTATAAGAAAGCTGTGTAGGAATAAACGCTCAATCGTTACATTAGTGCAGGCATCATGAATCTTTTCAGCAATTTTAAAGAATAATAAAAATCGATTTTCTGCTTAAGGCGAAGCTTAATGCCAAATCACTATTTTGATTAATCTTTATAACGAATTGGTGAACATTATGAATACCAAAAAATATACTTTAGATAAATTGAAGGTTTTCCTATCGCTTCGCTTGAGTAGAATACAAATAAATAAATAAATACTCAATAAAAAATATAAATGTAAACTACTAAAAAAAAATTTTTTCAATTGAAATGCACAACGTCGTGTAACATTTGGAATCGGGCCGCTAACAATAACACTTTTTATGTATTTATTGTTTTTGTGTTTAATTCGTAGAACTCCATTTAATTTTCTTTTAAATTTAATTAAAATTTAAAAAAAACTTCTTATGTATATGGCGATAAGGTTTGAATTCCCGTTGTTTATTTTGATTTATGCAAGAAAAAAACATCACCAAAAAGAGTGTTCTATTTTAATTTGCTAAGTTCAAGCACAACAATTTAAATGTTTCAATTTTTAAAGAACTTAATTTGCCACACAATAAAAACATAACCGAAAATGTACATTAAATCAGTTTTTATAGAACCGACACATTATTTTTTTCTGGACTTATGAAAATGCTCGATTACTTCAAAGGCTAAATATATCCAAGCAATCAAATTTTCAAATCGAAAAGTGTTTCGCCTTAAATACGATCTGAACTACTTGACATCTTAGCGAGAAATACGATCAATCAATTTAAACAAGTTCTGAAGAAGAAACGAAAACGAAACTGATAAATTAAAACGAACATCATTTATTATCCTAAATTAAAATAATGCACACAGTTATAGATAATATTTTAATAAAAACACACAATCCGCTGTTTAGAGAAAAACATCATCTGTATGTGCTGATGTTTTTTTGTGGAAAGACCACCGTAACAATGCCTGCATTCCTAGGGGTAACAAATTAAATAAGTAAACAAAAACAACAAAAATAAATATAAACAAAATATAAAAACTTTGTCCCGCCTTGCAACTATCCATTTGAGAAAATGTTGAAAAGCACAGTTCTGTAACATGCAGGCACAACACGAAAGCTTTATTTCAAGAAGGCTGGGGTACAACGATTCATATTATATAATAAATGGTTTATTATAATACAGACTTGCGAATGCGCCAAAAGATATGATCAAGCAAATGTGATAGTAAACATAATCTTAGTTCAAAACTTGGACGATAATATTCACAGAAAAGGCACGGATTAATTTTTACGATCTTGGAAAATACATTTTACTACACAGACTTCCTAAAAGAAAATATTATTACGCACTTTCCAGAAAATAAACAATTCCTTAGTACGCGGGTTCCTGGCAGAAATTGTACAGATTAAGTTTAAATGTTTATTGACTAAACAATTTCTGATATAAACGTAATTTTGCCATAAACTTTTTTTACATAGCAAAACCTCATACCATTTTCCTCAAGATTCCTTAAAAGCTTTATCAAATGGGATCCATCGGGCAAGTCACTCCAAAATGAACACAATTGCTGGCTATATCACAATGTTTTTTTTTGTTATTTCAAAAGGTTTAGTAGGTAACATAAAACTTTAGGATAGTAATTTATTCAAATCAATGATTCAAAGCTTATTTATTTTGCAAAAGCAGTATAAAACCAATGCATTTCAAAAGCGATAAAGATAATTACAGAGAATTTGGTTGGCGTAATAAATATATAAGGCTGTTACATATAGAACAAAAAAAGGTTACACGTAGTTACACGCGCAGTTAAAGGTTAAATAATAATACTTCGAATATGATTTAAGATTTTCACGGCCAGAAGTATTTTTGTTATTTGTTTTTGGGGTGTTATGCCGTGTTGCGCTAACTCCTTCTTTCGCCGAGTTAGAAGGAGTAAACCTTAAAGAAGGAGTTAGCGCAACACGGCATAACACCCCAAAAACAAATAAGAATTCACATTTAAATATTCACATTTCCTACAATGTAGTTAATTAACATGGTAAGTCTAACGAGAGGCATCAGCATTGTCAATTTAGTTCTGCAACTGGGAAGAAACAGAAGCCTGCGTTGGCGGCCTCGCGTGAAACTGTCCGAGACATATCAACTTTGATCATATAGCAATGCGAACCATTGGTGATGGGTTTTGGGTTCTATAAACAGCGTTACGATTGATTCAAGCTCCAATGAAACTCTCATTTTCATATCTGAATGCGTTTTAAATAGAAAAGCAGTCAACGAATAAAATATATGTTATTTATAGAAGAGTGTTTGAAATTTTAACTAGGTCAGAAGAAATGGTGGTCAACCCATAAGCCCCGGTTGAAACCACGGAAATAGTAAGGTTCAACCGGCAGTTAAAGTTAATCGCACTTCGGAATAACAAACACACGAGGAAGTCGGCCAAACCCACAGACATAGGAATTAATAGACGAGAAGATAATGGCGAGGGGTAAAATCAACTGTTGAAGAACGAAGGGGGTTAAGCTGACTGTGATTCGTCAATAAATCAATCTGACAGTAAATAGGCATCTCGCATTATAATATCACCATTTAGTTCTTAAAAGTAAAATCTGCTTTTGAATGAATAGACATTTTTACATGGGAGCGCAAATTACTCGCCACGTTATGAACTAATTTGCGAAGTCCAAATTCGGCAAAGTAAATTTCTTCTGTTTGCAGAGTCGTAGTTAGTTTCAGAGTATTTAGTTAAGACACTTTTACAAATGTTTCATAATTTACTTACCCCAGTAAACAACGATGAGCACACTTGAGAATCGCTACATTGTGATGTGATAGTATATGTTTCTAAAACTGATCCATATAATACGGTGTGAATAAGCTTAAAATAAAGTAAAATAATGCTTACTTATGGAATGTAATACGACAATTGGGTTTATTCTCTTTTTCACATCTATTTTTACAAGTTTTCATATCACAAGTCAACATTTTGCCGTGTTATTTCGTAAAATGAACCGATGATGCCTCGACCATAGTTCGCACAAGAATGATGACGTCACGTTTTCAAATTTCACTTGAGGCCATACGCGAGCCCAGCCGGCTTCAATGGAACCGGTATGGGGAGTGGGGATAATACGCTTTTAATCACTTAGGGCAGGTCTACTAATATTCATATGTCTATGGCCAAACCGCTTTTTGCTGATCTTCAGCTATTGGCCTCTCTCTAAAAAATGTAAGTTATGTAGATTAAATACATATTTTGGGATTACATGACGAGTTTATCAATTTCATAATGACCCGTCCTAGGCCAAGAATAACCAGCAAAACAGGTTGTACGTAAACCGGTATCCATAAAAACATTTTTAAGTACAGGCGCATTCCTAACAAACTTGTACTTTTAAACATATTGGTATAAATTATGAAATCACTTTAAAAAAGGGTTAACTCAAGGGAAATTAAACGCATTATTATTGAAGGTAAATCAAACGTAGAAAAACGCGGTGTAATGTGACGTTTGCTAGATGGATGATTAAATCAAATTTTGTAACAAATTTTCCAAATTGTGGAAAAATGGGACACCTAATAACCGTTTGCATACAACTCAACCATTCACATTTTTATTTTTTTCGTGGATGCAAACGGTTTTTGTATTTTCGTGTATACAAATCATCCACAAAACAAAAAACTGATTGCATCCATAGAAAAACCAGTATTTTATTCTTATATTTTATTTCCAGCTATTTTTGTATATTTTACACACATATACTAAATTATTACATGTGACAATTGTTTCGCCTTACGACGGCATTATCAATTGTCTGATCGGATTTTTCGAACTTGGCAACACTGTCCGGACTTTTTGCTGGAGAAGGAGACCAATAATAATGTTATCTAAATATGATGTAGTCTTTCAAAAAAATTCCGGATTAAACAGATCAATCTTAACGCATGTTAAAGATATTAATTATATTCAGACACGCATAAAGCTATATTTAATTAAAACACATCGATAATTTTTAAAGGGGTGGGAATGTTTGTTCTGAATTCCCCTGTACTTTAACTCTACACACATACCGTATAAAATTCTATGTGACGTAAAAGTCGGACGGCGTCACTCTGAATGAATTGTGAAAATATATTCATAATAATTAGGTATAAAACATTTTGTATACAACACCACCAAGAGAAAGATTTATTCGGATAAATACACAACATCTAATAATAATAATTCACGACTTCTTCAAGTTCATTGTTCCGTGAAGACGGAAACTCGCAAACGTACCTAAATAATACGATTTCCCTTTATTTTATGAAGTTTATTTATTCTATGAACATGCAACTTTTTAGTTCCGGAATGCAGCGTTTTGTTCATCTTTGTTGAATATTGTGGGAATCTTTATTAGTAGGTTATACGTAACATATTTACATCATGGTATATATCACTTCACAGTTTTACTTCCCGGTTTTCGCCGTAAGATTTTCAAACTATTTTTTTATTATCGACCAATTTGTACAAACAATAAAGGTAAGGACACACTGGGCCACGTACGCAACGTAGGCAACGCTTAACATCAGACATCTGGACAACTAAAAATCACTACATTCTCTAAGAAATAGATGCTTTAGAAATACACTTGTACCCGACGCATTCCCATGTTCTTCGTGCAGCGCCGATCTTCGCCGTCCAAATGTGAACAGCGTAGGGCCTTCTAACGAGTTGATTTGACGTTTAAGGTTATGTTTCCTTTGACGTTTATTGAAATTTATTACTCACAATGTTGTTAAATAAGAAGAACCAACAGATAGTGATTTATAAGGTGAAATTCATTGAATATTGCGATACTATGATTCAAATAGCATTGCATGAGTAAGACAAGTGTGCACATCGACCTGGGAACGTAGTACTACATACATTGCATACGTGGGCCCAGTGTGTCCTTTGCGCTGTTTTAATTTCGAAGATTACATGCATATTTTAAAACTCCACAGTTCAAGATATAAATGACATTGTAGTTTTACATTGACCCACACCAATTTACGACACCAGAACTTCCAGTTTGAGATTTTTTGATCTTTCAAACAAGTAAATATTTTCAACTATTAGATTTTGCGTCGACCTATAAATTCCAGACACAAAAAAGCGGTGAAGATTTCATGATGCCAGAACTCACATTTCTAGAGTTTTCGCCGCTTCAAACAGACAGATTTGCAGCTTTAAGGTTAAGATAAGGTATTTAGAGATTTCAATCAATGCCGACACTATTGTTTAGGTACCTTTATCACGATAAAATCTATTATACTGATTGTTTTGGACGTGATTTTATCGACATTGTTTCAACATGAACTGGATGAATTCGCCTTGAAGCAGTTTCCGACGATTTAGTAAACGTATCGTTCAATTTAGGAAGGAGACACATGAGGCAGGCATAGACAGAAAATAAACCAGATGGGTTCATGGCAGAAGGAAAGTGAGTAATCAAAATAAGGCAAACTGAATTAATATGTGTAGTAATCTATACAACAAAAAACTATTATTTTTCATTGATGTAATTTCACTGTTCTGTAATATACTTGATAATATTAGAAAATCTACCACAATAAGTGGAGAATGTTGCTTGTGTCGTGATGGAGGACTTAGCCAGCCGATGAACTGAACTCACGAAGTCTAGGTGGAACCCAGATGCGATGCCAACTCAGCCAACAACTGATATGTCAGTTATGTACAACATACATCAACTAACATTACATATTATGAAAAATCTGTATCTTTTTAAACGAGGAATGCCGAAGTCCCACTGGCTACTTGCAGATGGGATTCTAAAGCGGTTTTCAAATGAAAAAAATACTCAAGCCATTGACGATAAACTACTTTATAATAACTGTTTAGATAATACTCGAGTCGGATCATGTCAAGAGTCGTATTAATAGAAGAGTAGGTAGGTACTTGGGTATGTGCGTGACGATGTATGAATGTGAATGAAGCAAGGAGTGAGTGTGCCAAGATAGAGTTGTGGGGTGGACGTGGCAGGACCCTCCTTGCCTACCTCTGCGGGGAAGCGGCGCGATGGTTGGTCAGTTAGTTAGATTACATCAGTGGGTACCCACTATGATTGGGAAGCGATGAAACTTGCGATTTTTGGGAATGGGTGTAACCAGGTTTTGAGCATGGCAAGGCCAATCACGTTTATGGTATTTCAATGGAGGCACGTCATTTCAGTCAATTAACTGTGACGGCCAAACCAACACAGCTGAAAACTAGAACACGCGAATGTTTTGCAAAAGAAATGATAACAGATTCTCAGCGAAAGGAGAATATCTAAACAGTGACATCAGGCTTATTTCAAAAACATTCGGCACTAGTTGAAGGTGCATGAAAAAATACATATGGCGATTGCCAAAAACTTGTAAAAACGGTCGGCTATTCTTATTTACAGCCTGCGTCAATGGGCCAGTGTTTCCGCGTAGCTAGAATATACGAAATCATGTGAAAAAATAACATATCTTATTATTATTATTATTAATATTATAAATGTCATTTGTTTATTGAGGAAGTTATGAGCCATGATTTAGCGGCCAGCTGACCATTCAGATTTCAGAGTAGGGATTTACTGTCGATGACGTAATGCCACCGAACACATGCTAATCTGATAACTGACGAGGTAAATGTCTAGAAGTTTTGCGTATGTGGTCAATGCCGCGCATACAACATACAGTTCGTCGATGAAATTGTGATTATTTAATGAGTAGCAATATGGCAATGCCGCTAATTACGTATACCTACATACATTTCAGAACGGTTGATGCTCTCAGTGAAAGACCAACATTGATAATCGAAAAGTTACTAAAAATGGCTTTAAATGGGTTTAGTAATCATATCTGAAGAGCCAGATACATCCTAGCATCCCCCTTCATATATTATGTTACATCTTCCAGTATTACAATATACCGCAAATTAGGGATGCCATAGTTCCACTGGCCCCGGAAAGCTGAAACTCTTGTGCATTGTGCGGTAGTCACATCAAAAAAATTACAAAGCAAATGATAAGTACCTACTAAGTTTATGAGAAAGAGCAGTGAAAAGTACAACGAAGCTGTCAGTTGTATGGCTTATGTATGCATTTTACGGAGAAATCCGAAAACTAGAAAGCGTTCTCAGTATTGAAACAACGAGATTGATTGGTTTCGAAAATAAAAATCAACCACGAAAAATAAGTCACAAATCGGTGAAGCAAAATACTATCCACGATGAATTATTTAAACTCAATATTGTTAGAGATTTATGATAACATCTACCAACGTGATGAAATTTCCATAATAATATTAGAAATATGTTTTAACCTGTGGAATATCTTCAGTACCTACGATAACTCCGCAATATCATATAACGTGTAACCTTTTAATTTGTTTAATGATTTTTATCTGTATTACTATTATCTATATTTTTGTTTTGCCTATAATAAATAATAATATAATCCAGAGCTTAAATATATTAAATTTAAGATAATATAAAATAGTTTTAAAGAATTCTAGCTTTACAAGGCGTTTTTGAGGAAATAAAATGAGGAAAAATAACAGTTATCTAAAGTAATCAAACTCACCTTATAATTACAATTTTATCCGAACCGGTGAATTAGAACACAGAGTACCAACAGTTATTGTTATATGCAACATGGGTTGAGTTAATTACAAATCACGAAAATACGCGGAAACACCATTAACGAAACAAAACAATGCACGAGATGACGATAAGAAAATGGGAAAGGCGAGAATCCTCTCCACCTACGTTCGTAATACACGATACACAACATCCGCTGGACGAAACCGAAATGTGCAGCAGGGGAAATAACAAAAGGTGCAGGTTCAAAAGAGAGAAGTAACAGTGGAGCGCGGAGTCTGGCTGCGCCGAGCGCGGGAGGGAGTTCTTCGCCACTTCCGTAATCCCCGGCCTGGCGCCGCGCCGCTATGGGATCCATAATCCCACTTCAAAAGCTTCCGACGGTCCATTCACCCCGCAAAGCGCGTCCAAATATGAGAAAGATATTTCACCTAAGTGGCCTCATTTTACCCTCTATCGATTGCATTCTGGGGCGAAATATAGGATAGTGTGACTGTGACTGCGAGTCGGCTCCGCGCCCAAGGGCTATTTCCGTCCACTGCATTTTAATAGACATACCTACAGAAAAAGGAGCAAGAAAATGGAAAGCTGGCGGGTCTTGTGGATATGAGATGGCCGTCGCCCGCGACCAGGAGGTTTGCTTCTCCGCACATGCCGGAAATCGTTCTGCTTTTATTGTCCCTTGGCGAGGGAGGTATATTAATATAGACTTAAACAAATTCCTGGACTGGGCGGCGCGTGTGACAAACGACCCAACGTTGGAATGACCACAGGTCACCGCCACCGTCACCATTCATTAATTAAAACTATGCCGAATTAACCAAGCAAGCGCTTTGGAATAGTAAACAAGCAGGGAATGACGAAATAAAAGCTTTATGAGAGAGTATTTTAATGGTTTAATTGTACTAGACTACCGACTACTGTAGCCAAATGTTAATATTTAAAGGCAAATAACTATTATTTGTGAATGCATTTCGCATAACCTGCTGCAAGATGTTAACACCGAGCAAACAGTAAACATTTGAACATCACGAATATTTATGCACTTAGAAACTGTGCAATGAAGCAAACATGTATTTAGAATTTATTCATGACAAATCGTTACGATTAAGGTTTAATAACTGCATACACATCATAGCCAGAATATTAATTGGCAAATATATTAATTAAAGCTTTATTATCATCAACAAAAAATTCACAAGGAAGACTACTGCATAAAAATATCGTGAAATTTAATGTTTGAAAAGTAGGACATGGTCGATCGCAGTAAGATTCATCGTGTATTCCGAGAATGTCTGCAAGTTGATAAATACCATAACGCGTCATGGGTATGGTTGAAAAGTCTTGTAGATTTACAAAATATATTAAGAAGATCAAAACGATATCATATATTGTGTCAATGGTAAGACAATAACATTTTTATGTGTGGACGAACTATAAGTTAATGAGGCAACAAAAAAACGAAAATAACCTAAAAAATAACTAACAAGCAATATGACAAAATGACTGTGATTTTGTGTCAAAAAGTCGAAAAAGTTTTCATTTCTAATTTCAAAGAATTACTAATTTTTAATTACTTCAACACCTCATCCTTAACTCGTCAAACAGCATCGATACAAACTCACAAAAAACTTGTTAGACAGTTTTTAAAAGAGTTTTCCGTTCAATTGTATTTTTTGCAAAGTAACGCAAAAAAATATATATATATATTATATTACGCACCACTGACAAAGACCATAAGCCACCAGTACAATGTTGATTGCCTTTAGAAGGTGGGTACTATAGAATTAATGATTAATGAAAGGGTGATTAAAGTGTAACATTGCAGGTAAATATTCTCAATTTGACCAAGAAACAGGAAACCTGCAGCTTTTACATTTTCGAGAGCGCATGCGCTAGAGCAAGTTCATAAAACAGACATTCACGTATAATAAATTGGTTTACTCCGGTACAAGATACCAAACATAAACACGATGGTGACTTTCTCCACGGGTACCCTGAAAAGCGGAAACAATAATATTCCATACGTATTTGCAAAATTTCAGCCAGCCAAGTCATAAACCGTGTCCGTTCCTTGTATCTGATGGCCAATCGACACGGGGATGCAAAAAACAACTCCATTGCATACTATATAGCAGTTGTGGTGTTTTCACTTTCATTAGTTGGCATGCAAGATGGGTTGTTTTACGTAAAACGATAAACTATTGCAGCACAAGGTCTTTGTTAATCAATCAAACAAAATAAGTTTTCAAATTAACCAGAAATTAAAATAATTTTTCCACTCCCCGTTATCGGTTTGAAATGTTTCTTAGAATCAACATAAAATTTATTGCCAAACCAAAAACTCAATTTATCTAAAAGCATGATGAGCTCTGTGGCATAGTAGTAATATATTTGACACTGCGTCCATAAGTATTCAAAAACCGTCGAAGCATACTTTAAGACGAAGCTTAATGCCAAATTACTATTTTGATTAATTTTTATAACGAATTGGTGTACGTTATGAATACCAAAAAATATGCTTTAGATAAATTGAAGGTTTTCCTATCGCTTTCCTTGAGTATAATACAAATAAAAAATAAATTACTCAATGTAAAATATAAATGCAAACTACTAAAAAATTATTTTTTTCAATAGAAATGATTGAACGCATAAAGGAAACAACTTTAAAAAAAATACACTATTATAGCTAAGATTATCTGTGACAGTTTTACTTGATTAACTTTTTGCTTTCTTATAAAATTATTTACAAAATAAATAAAAACCAAGTTTTTGCTTGAAATCGGACGTTTCTAGAGTCCGTTTGTCAGGCGATTTTTAATGCCCATTACCTACGATATAAGGTATACCAAGAATATACACATTTTTGGCTTGTAGCTTCCTCTTAAAAAAGGGTTATTTGTCCACCCGTCCAAGAGTGGGAGATAATCTAAGTATTGTATTAGTCTGTTTAAAATTACCAGAACTTTGTTTAATAACCTGATCTGAATTTCTGAACGTTTCTTTTCCCTTCTCCTTATCCTTGTTCCTCCTATCCCCTATTTTCTAATATTGCGAGTATGTACGAATATACTACATATTGAAGAGTTCCCAAGCATACAAATATAAATAATACTATTATGTATCCAACCAGACAAATATAAACAGTGAAAACATAAAAGCTTCTAAGCATATTACCGTCCTGCGTTTAGAACTTCGAGGGAGTAATTTGGTGTCGAATTCATCCAGTCACGGGCAACCAGCGGAAAATGTGTCTTCATCATTTTTACTAATTTAGGTATTTCATTAGGAACATTTACAGGTTAACATTACATTTATTAAAAAAAGTATATTAATAATTAGGTTATAACCATAGACATATGAATATTAGGTAGACCTGCCCTAAGTGATTAAAAGCGTATTATCCCCACTCCCCATACCGGTTCCATTGAGCCGGCTGGGCTCGCGTACGGCCTCAAGTGATATTTGAAAACGTGACGTCATCATTCTTGTGCGAACTATGGTCGAGGCATCATCGGTTCATTTTACGAAATAACACGGCAAAATGTTTACTTGTACTATGAAAACTGGTAAAAATAGATGCGAAAAAAGAGAATAAACCCAATTGTCGTATTACATTCCATATATAAGCATTATTTTATTTTATTTTAAGCATATTCACATCGTATAATATGAATCAGTTGTTACTATCACATCGAGAAACGTCTGGACGCGAAACACAAAGCTGGTTGGTTGCTGGGAAGTAAATTATGAACATTTTTAAAGTGTCTTAACTAAATACTCTGAAACTAACTACGACTCTGAATATAGAAGCTGCCTTACTTTGCCGAATTTGGACTTCGCAAATTTGTTCATAACGTGGCGAGTAATTTGCGCTCCCATGTAAAAATGTCTATTCATTCAAAGCAGATTTTACTTTTAAGAAGTAAATGGTGATATTATAATGCGAGATGCCTATTTACTGTCAGATTGATTTATTGACGAATCACAGTCATCTTCACTCCCTTCGTTCTTCAACAGTTGATTTTACCCCTCGCCTTTATCTTCTCGTCTATTAATTCCTATGTCTGTGGTTATAACTCACAACACAATATCTAAAGTTATCATCATACACAAATGATAACTAAAAATCAACCGATAAAAACAAAGTTTTTTTTATACTATAATACACCTATTATTTTCAACCTAGTTGTGCCATCTCATGGGCTGGCTCGTAGCCAATTTCAGAGAAAAAAGAGGGAAAAAATTGGTTTGACTGAGGATTGAACCTTCCTCCCCTGGGACTGGAGTCAACACCGCTAAGCCAAATTCTAATTGGATAGTACCGACATATATTTCGTATACTAACTGCAGTAAATTTTAAAATATAATTTCATCCAATTTCATGAAAATGCGTGTGTGAGTGCGTGTGTGTGTACGAGTCCCGTAATAATAATAATAATAGTAATCCCGGGGAGGAGGGTGGAGTATTGTCGTCGGAAATGGATAGATATTAATTAATACCTTAAAAAAAATAGAAACGGAATAATATTTTTTTGCGGATTGATAACTGAATAGTTTTTTTATGATTACCTAAATTATAGATTATGAGATGTAAAATACAACTTAAATATCTCACAAAACTCGGTATTACTAGGGGATGTGTATTACCCCCCCGGTGCGGAAGGGTTAACGATAAATCACAGTTAGTAGGTGGTGTCAGGAAATTTTATTTCCGCTTTTTATAATGGATGCGTTATATCATCTTATATTAAAAAAATAATAAAGGTTGACCTTGTCTGAATTAACCAATAATGGCGGTAAAGTAGCAATGACGCGTGCGACTCGTGGTCAGTAAAGAATGAAATCACGACGAAATTAATGAAATAGGTGCTTATGCAAATAGCATTCGCCTGAACAAGAATTACATTAAACTTACACAAACCAGCTGCGCAAAGATGTGCTTCTGGTGATAAAAATAAATTAAGTTAATTAATAGAAATCGAAAACGTGGTATTTAAAAATATAGCTTATAGGTTACATCCTATTTCTATTAGTCCATTCTGAATATATCGGAACACGTATTCGTGCAGCAGCGCTTTTCCTGATATATATATAATGACCTACCTTGATGTATGGAAGTGAGGCATGGAACTGGCAAAGAAAGGATGAAAGTAGATTAAATGCTGTTGAAATGAGATCCCTGAGGCGTATGTGTGGTAAAACCATGTTTGATCGTGTGAGGAATGTGGAGATCCGCAAAGAGTGCAAGGCTGATGTAAGCGTAACGTGTAAGATTACGAAAGGGACGGTTAGATTGTTTTGGCATGTAGAGCGAATGAGCGAAGATAGGAGTGTAAGGAGGATATATGATGCAAATGCGAATGGTAGCAGAAGTCGGGGACGCCCGAGGAAGACATGGCACCATCAAGAGAATCAGATACTCGAGTCGGGCCATGTCAAGAGTCAGAATAATAGAAGAGTATGTATGAGACGATGTATGAATGTGAATGAGGCAAGAAGTGCGTGCAAAGACCGAGTTGTTTGGCGGTCCGTCCTCTCTGCCTACCCCTGCGGGGAAACGGCGTGATGGTTAGTTAGTTATATAATGACGAAATGCGACAATTTTAGAATTTTTATGAACATTTGTTCCAAAATCCGCATAACACATTCGTGTTTTACTGATAGTTTGTCAGGAAATCTGTCAATTCATTCGTCAAAGGCCTGCAGTCCCATTTTTAACAGGAATACCGTCTAAAACAAACTAAACATATTTTTTTGTTTAGCTTTGCTCTACCCGACCCATTGCCGAGTCTAAATTCCTTCCTGTCTTTATAACGTTTCCGATTTCGGGTCAGGGCATACCACTTCCTTTCGCATCTTTAAAAACATTGCTACATATCTATTGCTGTCTTCTAAGTTACATTTTTCCAAGGTGTTAGTCACCTGCACATTCCGAATTCAATTTGGCAAGTTTTTGTAATGAAATTTGGAAACATCTAAATCCTGAACAACGTCGTGCACATGCCGATATTATTATAAAAGAAGCGATTCAGATTACCAATGTGTAAATGTCGTATTAATTAATTGTTGAATTTTATAATGAACAGGCATAGGATATTTCAAGATAAATGCCAATAACTAAACTAATAGACAATAATGTAGCATTAATCCCCAGAGCTTACGTACTGGAAGGCGATAAAATAGACATGATTATGAAAATGTCATGAGCACGAGATTTACTCGGGAGATTCCGTTTAGCGTGAACACAAGTACTTGCGGTACAGCAGAGATCATAGACAAAGCCTAGATGACCTGAAGCTAGGCAGTACCGTGTCGCCAACTTTCTAAAGGATATTGGTCACGGAGGCCGAAACATTCTCTATGCTATTCAAATAACCAAGATAATAATGTACATAATGCTGTGGCCAAGTATGGCAAAATCTGTCCCGTTTCGTTTTCGCTAAGGTACGTACGTGACTTTTATCACGACGCGATAGTACCGCCAAAGGTTGTGATCGCATTGCAGGTTTGTATGGAAATAATTTGCGAATAAATATTAATGATTAATGAGGGGTTTTTGATGATTCCATGCGACCTGATTATATCTGATTTTTAATCACTGTGGTATTTATCAGCGCGTTGCTTTGTGACGAAATATGTACATAATAACAACCAGGCACTTAGTGTAAGCAGCTATGGTACATAGGTGTTTTAACCGCACTCGAAAAGTTGTTGCTAACTATCGGGATATGGGAATGGGTTATAAACATTGCGCAGACCAATGCCTTCATGCGAAAAGAATACCAAAATATACAGGGTGTCCAGGGTAAAGTACGCTAACTTCGGGGGTGATTCTACAAGATTTTAGAAGTAAAAAGGATAAATAACTTTTTTCAAAAATAAAATGTTTTAATGAAGTTTTAGGTTAAAAAAGTTGAATTGTTTGTGTGGGAAAATAAATATATTTTTACATAGAAAAATATTTTTGTAAGGGAAAATAAACATTGGAATTTCGATCACCTTCTAAAGTTAGCGCACTTTACGCCCGGATACCCTGTAAAAGAATCTTAATATGTAACTAACCTAACCTTGTTTGATCACTAAATCCTGAGTTATACACATAGACATATTTAATACGTTTCAATTAGATAGTAAATTAATTTATGTATCAGATTGTTCCCTGATAGTTTGCGACAACTGTCTTACAGTTGGGGTGAAATACACAATGACTGCAGCGTCATTCTTACAGATATTTGATAATATAATGTTCATATTACTTATTATGGTAATTATAAGACCTTGACAACTCCTTTAAAAGAAGTGTTAATTCGGTCAAAACACTTTGCAATTTTTACAATGCAGTGATATCTCTGTTTGTCACCTTCACGGTGAGTGCAGTGGGTATTCACGTCAAAGATAACAAAGTAATTTGAGAAAAATGGCTTATCGCTCTTTATACTGCGGCAGAACCAGAGAAATACTATCGGAAAAGTTCAAAGATATTAATTTAATTACTTTCTTGAAAAAATTAAATATAATCTGCTTACAAACAATAAAATGCTGTTAATTAACTTCACACATACATATCAATCAAATATGCTAAAAAATAATTTTATGTTAGTTAATACTTCCCTAATCTTCTATCTTCTATATAAATAAAAATGTAAATGTTAAAATATTGAAGACAATATTAGTGATTCTTAAACGCAAATCTGAAACAGAAAAATCAGAAAAGGAAACGGTCACATCTGGGACTCGAACCCAGGACCCTTGTCTTTCCGGGACAATGCTCTACCAACTGCGCTAATGGGACCCTATCCTATTCGGTCACTTTTAACTGTATCATACTTCGAATAAGAACTACCAAAGTTGTCTTCATTTTTTCACCGCACATTTTTATTGGCAACTATCTTTATATTTAAATATAAAGATAGTTGCCAAATAGTTGTTTAAATATTTAAATATTATAATTTGAGGTTTTACTCAATAAGTTATTCCGAAAAATAATAATGTAAATGTTAGTTTGTTTAAAATCTCAAATCTCCGAAAGTTCTTCAATGATTGCTTTGAAATTTCGTCACAATGTTGCATTAGAGTACGTGTGTGTTTTTATATACCTATATTATATAGATGTCACCCACAGACATAATATGTCTATGATGTCACCTGTGTAAAATCATGTTTTTTTTAAACAGCATAATCTGTTGGACAAGCATGCTTTTATTTAAATAGAGCTATCTAAGCAACACGCGCTATTGTTTTTCTCTCTGCTCAGACAGACAGAGACACAGCAACGCGTGGCGGGGTTACAGATAGTTGAGAATAACTCGCGTTTAGGGACGGAGAATCATCATGGGTTATATATGTACATTAAATATTGATATTTTTAAAAGCTAAAAATGCTATACCTACACTCGCAGTTCTCGTGATAACATTTTTAACATAAGGTTTTCGAGAAAGATGAGCTATCAGATAACAAATAAAATCATTATCCCAGCGATAAGATATGCATAACAATACGCTCTAAACTCGAAGGGCGCTTTGCAATTTTCAGTTAATAGAATTGCTGGCGAAAACTTCATTTAAAGAGTTTAAAACTAACTACATACTTATAGGCAGAAACAATACATATAATTATTACAGTGCTGTGAGTACGTGAGTTTTGAAGATAACCAAAAATTGAGGAAAACAAATGAATCTTCATTGATAAGTAGAAATTATCTTATCGAGAGAAAACAATGCTAGATTCGGCTTATTGGGACCGATCCGACAATCAGCTGACCAATCACACGTGGTATATTTGCATAGCATCTTGGGACAATGGCTGACGTGCGTGATAAACTATGTTTATTATTATGAAATAGAGCGATGCATGTTTAGGATCAAACTTACAAGAATGTTGACGTCAGGTTTTGCCAAGGAGGAGAATGAAGAGGATCTTTTCAACTGCTGGAATATGGGTGTTGGATTTTCATCAGTTCCGATTCCCTTCTCCTTAGTCCGACTCACGTACCTGAAGGCGTACTTCCTCCCCTCCGTCACACTTCTAGCGAACATGTCAGGCTTCTAAGTAAGCTCCCGATAAAACAATAGAACTGTGTGATATGGGCGGTTCATACCACGAAACATGTAACGGAAAAGGCGGCTGGAGCGTCACCGAGTTCAGTGGGCGTATGTGGTCCAGACGATGCAAAAAACTTCAAAATAAAACTTAAGTTTCAAACAAACTGATTCACAACAGCGAAGCCTCTTTTCGTTGCGTTTTTATTCACCGTAAAAAAACTTCTCCACTAACTTCGATGGTTAACACACTTTAGATCAATATTATTTATCCCGAAAGGTTTCAGCGAGGATTTGGCTACATGCGAGATTAAGAACCCGAGACGGGAAGTGGAATGGGAGATGCAGTGCGAACAGACAATAAGTCAATGACAGTCTGGCCAAACTCAGGTGCACTCACACAGGCCCACTCTAGCACACCTGTGAACGAATTACCGCGTACCCGCGAGATACGAAAAATACCCAGATAAAAATATATATGGATATCTAAATGTGGGTCCGTACGGCGCGATATTGATTTTATAAGTGTGTACTGTAATAGAGTTGGTGACTATATAAAATATATAGGAGGAGGTTTAAAAATTATACTTTCGAATGTATATAGGTGGGTCCAGCTAATATAACGTGTCAAAACGAGCGTCATTATGGTCGTGATGCTGACAGCTCCGTTATGACCTCTCTTTTTGATCCATGCGTCAGTTATGAGAAAGAGGGAGAGGTTACCAAGGAGTTATCATCGATATGCCTTTAGCCGCTATAACATTATATATTTAAACACTAATAGATATCAATACAGTTGTTCAAAATTATTAATTTATACATAGTCAAGAAAAGAAAAAGGAGAGCAGTATCCTGATTTATTTTTTGTCTCGTCGTTGTCACATCTGACCTGATGATGGACACTGTAACGCTGTCCGAAACTTTGGCTAAAGAAGGAGGAAGCATAAAACGGCATAATGCCCCAAAAATATATCACGATAATACTTTTGGCCGTGAAAATCTCAAATCATACTCAGAGGAGAGCATGGCAGTATTAAACACATAGGTATTTTATAAAAAAAAAATCTAGTCTTTCGGATGATTTTGGAGGATTTTTTTTGGGTAATGTTGTAGATAGTTAATCTATTGGTAATATTATAATTTTCAAATTTTATCAGAATGTATTGAATAATGCAATAATATTATGTATTAAAATAACACTCAACATTTATAACGCATTTTGAAATTGAAATGATCTGTTAACTACTGTCGGTCGGTCGTACTTAAATCATATTTTCCTTTCTTTATATATTTTTTTTATTGTACTTGTGTGAATATCGTTAAAGTGTGGATACTTAATTTATTTTATACCTTATGAATATAACATAAAATATAATAATAAAATATTTCCAATACGGTCAGAAAACCAATAAAATGAATGTGGTGCATCCATAGAAATCAACAATGGCTGCATCTAGTGGCGGCTCGTGACTTTTGGGTGTACTAGAGTGCTAATATAAAAAAGGGCATTATTGATGTTGTTGTAGCCGAAAACGTTTTCTCTTTTTTTGGAAAATTCGTTTTTTTGTATGAAGATTTTCAGAAGATCGGTGATGCGCACGGACAACCTGAAATTTTCTGAAAATCTTCAAACAAAAAATCTTATTTAAAAATAAATAAAAAATCGTTTTGGACTAAACAGCATCACGAATCAAAAAGTCTGCGGTCGTCATAATTCATTTTATGAATGGAGGCATTTACAGCTTGAATTGAGCTAATTCGCTACGAGCATAGCCGGTTGGAAAAATTCTCGTAAAAATAGCGTTAATGAACAGTTGACAGAATGAACAGTTTGACTTTTAATCTAGTTGTAGTAAGTAGCTACCAGAGGCGGGGTTTCGAAGAATCTCTCCCGGATCGTAATGGGTAGGTAGTAGGTAGGTAACGGAGTTCAGAAACTAAACGGGACTAGTTGATCAGCTAAATGATCGGATCAGATCAGATTTTCCGGTTTCGCTTTACGATCGAAGCTAAGTGCATTCATAATCTGGAGACGTTCCAATTACTCGAGGATACGATACATTGACTATCGCAAAACCATCATTAAATTAAATTGATCCAGACATAATAATATCCAGTGATTTACGTATAAATTTGTTTCTAACAAAAGTCTTCGAATAATTTATAATTCAAGTTAAAAACAAAAAACTCTTTTTTTCATCAAAAGTTAAAGCAAATGTCTTGTACAGGTCTTCATTTCAAAACATCGATTTTTCTCTACATTCTATAAATATATCTTATATACAAAATATAAACCTTCCGGAAGAAATTCTCTAAGTGATAGTGAAAACCCTATCAAAATCTAAGGGTACGTATATACAATTATATTATTACACAATTATATAATTATACAATTAAACTGATTGATCAGTTTTGTAAGATCTAAGTAAGAGAAAATAATGTACAAATAAAAAAAACTGAATACATATAAAAAAAAAAAAATTGCGAACCGAAACGCGAACCATACCACGAATTACGGGAAAGGAACGAATCAACTGCAAGCGGCGTTTCACGCCATTTGAGGTTGCTTCGCTTCTTTCCCATAAGTTGAGGTTCAGTTCGGCAGTTCGGTTTGTGGATGTATACGTAGCATAAGCGCACAAAAATACAGATGCGGATAGTGACATTATTTTATACTATTTAGAGAAATGTACACCATTAAAGAATCCGATTTTTCGTGATTTTAGAGGCAACATTAACATTTTTTTGTGGGCTAATAGTACCTAATTAATGAAAAATAATCTTGCCCAACCTACTGTGTCAATATAAATTAAAAAAATAAAATATCTTAAAAAAACGTTTTTTGGGTGTAATTTTTTTAAATTTATCAGCGACAAATTTGTATGCCAAGGTAAACTAGTCATTTGTAATTTAAATTTAAAATAATCAAAAAGCTTTTTTAAACATTTATTTTATTTTACATTTACTTATTAGGTAAAATAAAATTATTATTAACCCTTTCAGCACCGCACTTTTATTTCCACATATATTTTTTTCTTATGGTTTGAAAGGGTTAACTCACAAATAATTGTCAAAGTTGCCTCTAAAATCATGAAAAATCTAAATCCTTAATGGCCTATATTTCATCATTCAAAACACGAATAAATTAAATAGCACATATCCTATTGCTATACTTTTTGATAAAAAATAAAATGGTAACAAATCCAAATTTAAGTTTTGTATGAAAAAGGCCGCGCAGCCACCGAATACCCAATTTCTACAGATTTATAACAAATTTCTCGTCAACTCTTCAAGTTTTAAGTTCCAAAATAAATATACGTTTTTAGGATAATATCTATACATTTGTTATACCGAAACACTAATTATATGAAATTCCCTCCATAGAAAATAATCGCAAAGTAAACTCCTAAAATTATTAAAAACACGTTTAGTTCTGTTATTCAATATGTTATAGGCATGAAAAAATTCACAGTGTATCTTTAAATGCAACTCAAGCATTTGACGAGAATTTTTGCTCTATTTCAAACGAGTTGGGTTTTATTAAATATTTTCACGATTTTCGCTCAACAATTATCGTTTTTTTTTTTAATATTAGCGCGCTCCCTCTAACATTCGTATTAACGTATCTCTCTTTCACGCCATCTTTGAACGCTTACTACGGGGCCTTAATAAGGCGATTCGTAAAAGACCGCCAAACTCTTTATGCATTCCTTGTGCTTGTGGAAATAAGGTTAAAATTGTCAATAATTGATGCCTGTTTCTATTTAACCTATTGTGTGATAGCATTTAAATAAATCATTTCTCCGAATAAAAACTAGCAATGCCGGGTAAATCACTTGTGGTAGAAGATACTATTTTTATAGATATATAAACGCATTATCTATTAGGAAAATATAATCAGTTGGTGCACGGCGAAATTCAGTGTCTGCGATCGAGAAGAAAACATCGCTCAAAAGCATGTTTTAATTTTATTTTGTGAAACTCAGGCACAAATATTATTTTGTTTTTCGGTTACACTTTGAATATCTTCATTTTCAATTTACAATCCAACATAAAACAAGAGAAAATCCGAAAAAGGGTTCGTAAATAAAAGATTATACACTTGAGAGGATCTTTACAGGAATGGAACATACTTTTCTAGGCTTATAAAAATACTAAAAAATCCTTACTAAAGCAAAGCCCAAGTTCTGTTCTACTCGGTGTATATTATGAGCATATAATAGTATTTTTATATGACAAATAATTGAAATCAGAAAGGCACGATTTTCGTATAAAACTTTTTAGATTTGAGGCCGGAAATAATGATTTTTTTTTAAATCAAAATGTCTAGTATGAATTTGAGCTACTTTGATTTATTTGTGATTTAAATTATAAAATATTCGACTTTTCACTATTTCAGAGGCAAATTTTCTCAATTATTTGTCGGTTAATGATAATTATTTAAGAAAATAATTGAATGCCCTCTGTAAATATGATGAAATATTAATAAAACAGCACTTGGAGTTTGCCATCAGAATATTTTTTTGCGAGTCAAGAAAATAAATAAGTCGAGAAAAATACAATGTTTCAGACGAGTAAACACCCTCTCAAATGTAATATCTTTTACTTACGAACCCCTTTTTCAGGTTTGCTTATGTTATATTTGATTGTAAATTATTTCTAATTAAGATTATAGTGTGACCGGAAAAAATATTTGAAACTCAAAATCTGTTAGATAAAGAGGGTGTGTGTGTGTGTGCGTTTGAATACATTCACGTACCTTCACATGCGAAGGAGATTTAGGAAAGATAGTAAAGAAAAGATACTCATATAATGGATCTGAAAGAAATGATATAATAAAGATATCGTTTTTTACTTTTGAATTGGCAATAAACTTTACAAACATTGCTTATGTAACACAACACTGCCCCCAGCCAATGGAACTATGTCATGCCAAAATTAATAATTTGTTCTTTTCTTATTAGGTGGAATGAAATGGGGAAGGGGAGGAAAAGGAGAAAAGTAAGTTGGAAAATATCTAAATCAGGTCTAGACTTAACATAAAATAATAAATAAAATTAAAAAATTCAAATTGACTAATTTACTAAATATTACATAGCATATTTGCGGCAAGTTCCAGAGTGGAAGATACTCTCAGTATCGCCCTGGTGTAAGACGTTTCGCTTTGACCGTGTTTGGTGACCAGATCTGAATAAGTACTTCCCCACCTTCCTCTCCCCCATCTCCTTCCTTTCCCCACTACCTTCAGCCTCACAACATACCCCAATTGGGTATGCCATATCCTACTCGCCCCAGACGGTTGGGATTCTTGTGCGGATTAACATAGAAAATATTTTTAAAAACTCCAAAAAGACGCACAAATACGGTATTTTAAAATTAGTTAACATGAAACTCGTAATGCACCACAATAAAAAAATATTTGCAAGGACTGTGATACAAATAGGTGGAGTAATGATAAACTTGTGCATCGAATATGTAACTACGATAATATAGCATCACATTATGAAACATATTCAAAGCGCAGGTATATATTACACCACCTATTTATTGCATTATTATTAGGTGTAATGATTTACCCAATATATTGAGCTATCTTGTAATCATGTTAGTTAATGTTGTATTAAGAAAATACTGACTTATTCTTGCTTATCGTGGGAAAAAATGAAAAAGAGGTTTAAATTATTTTTAAAAGCATTATGTACATAACCATTAAATCATAATAGAAGTATGAAGAAAGAATTTCATTAATTCTAAAATACAAATGTCAAAATAATGAACTCACGTTTAAAGCTTATAGGGTTCTCCGCCTTTTCCAGAAGTATGTTTTAATCTCCGGCTCATTTGGGAAAAATCTGCAAGAAACAAATTTAGAGTTACAAAAATTGGGAAACCATGAAATAATTATTATTTAGGACAGGTTGTTTCACAGAATTTGAACATTTCATCAAAATTTCAAATATGATTTTCAAGTTCTGTGAAGGTTCTGTTTAAGTTCTGTCGTGATTTCAGTTTTGCAAAGCAACTGGCCAAGAACGATAAAACTTAAATAGAACCTTCACCGAACTTGCAAATCAACTTTGAACATGAATTGTTCAAATTCCGTGAAACAACCAGTCCTCGGTGTGTTTTTAATAATGACAGATTCTCTCGGTCACTCTATCAACAGAATCTATTTCTGGATATCCTGATTTTGTCATGCTAAAGAAAAAATTACATTATCAAGACACATAACCATTACCTATGGAAAGACACACAAAAAATATGATATGACATGATTGATTATTGATAATTAAGTTAATTTCTTTCGCACTCAAAAGATAAACAAAGAATGAAAACAATATGTATGGTAATAATTTTGTAAGAAGTGGAAGTACAAAATATTCAATCGGAATGAAATGTAGACATTCTAAGTGTGACTAACCCTTCTCTACATAACCTAAATGGCATGCATCCACTTAAAAGAATATCTAAATATGTCATGGATGATACATTGAATACCTTATAATTTTTCCTGTATTTCATATTATTTTATACTCACACTAAGAAATTCCTTTCTAATTGTTTCTCTTTGAATTTGAATCAAATTGTACTATTTTTTTGTTGCAAACTATGGTTTATATTTAAGAACACTTTTTATTAAAAATAAATAATAGAAATATTTTCAAGATTGTCCTTTCCAAGAATAATCTTATTTAAATTCATTGGGAATAGTATGGTATGTTATGAATAATGGTTTTGTAATATAATATTTGAATGGTTTGTACTGCGCCACTTTTGTGATAAATTACCTCAAGGGCAATCTACAAATATACAATATATTCTACAATGCACTATCTAATAATATATAGTCTAGACAAACTATTATCACTAATATAAAACTATATGTACAATGCATTTGACCAATGAATGTGATGCAGCGTTAGAATGTACATGTATTATTAATCATTTATATTATCAGGCAGATAATATACAGGACCATACTTACCTTGGAGGTCACAGAGATTAATATACATACTTTTTAAATTTTTTAAAAACACTTCATCATACTGAAGAGGCAAAAAGTCATTATGCACCGACATTACCAATCTATCATTTTGCCCATCGCTGTGCGAGGTTCAGTGTTTTACCCATAAGGGTAAAATAACTGTATCCATAATACACAGTTATCAAGATATTGTTAGTGTTTACTAGGTCTATCCCACTAGGATATTTTCTTTTATAGTAGAAATAAAAGTTAAATTAAATTACCAATCTATCGTTTTGCCCATCGCTGTGCGAGGTTCAGTGTTTTACCCATAAGGGTAAAATAACTGTATCCATAATACACAGTTATCAAGATATTGTTAGTGTTTACTAGGTCTATCCCACTAGGATATTTTCTTTTATAGTAGAAATAAAAGTTAAATTAAATTACCAATCTATCGTTTTGCCCATCGCTGTGCGAGGTTCAGTGTTTTACCCATAAGGGTAAAATAACTGTATCCATAATACACAGTTATCAAGATATTGTTAGTGTTTACTAGGTCTATCCCACTAGGATATTTTCTTTTATAGTAGAAATAAAAGTTAAATTAAATTACCAATCTATCGTTTTGCCCATCGCTGTGCGAGGTTCAGTGTTTTACCCGTAAGGGTAAAATAACTGTATCCATAATACACAGTTATCAAGATATTGTTAGTGTTTACTAGGTCTATCCCACTAGGATATTTTCTTTTATAGTAGAAATAAAAGTTATCAAAAATTATGAAGCTACAAACCGAAACAGATGGCACAATAGATATTATCAGAGTGATTATCTTTTATCCTTAATACATTTCAAGGTTAAGAATGGTCTACATTTTATTTTAATAGTCTTTGTCTAATGGACTGCCATACATATGCTTAAAGTCCATCAGTAATAAAAACAATCACTTAAGTAAGACGTAAGACAATAAAGAAAACATCTATTCTAACTATATATGATTAATGGACCCATCTCGGGTTTAGGTGATTTCAATGAATATCAAGTTGTGTTTAAAGAAGTATTTTTCACGCTGCAATTGAAGTTACAACCTTTTCAAGATGTTTCCATAAACTGATTTTGACGTGGTATTGTAAAAACAGATAAACGTGTTCTGTAATGTCTATTTTATTATAGTATTAATCAACCAAATTGTTTTTTTTTCATATTGATAACTAAATATTGTTCACTTGCATGATTGATTTTCCTAATTTAATTATTTTTATACTTTACCTTGAAAGCACTATCAATGTTATTAATTGCAGGTCAAATATTTTTAAATAAATCAGTTCCCCGAAATCCTCCTTAGGTGCATCATATTTGATTTGTTGTAGAGATAACAATCTTTTTTAAATAATAATATATATTTTTTAAGAATTTCTCTTTTGAATCTTCCTCACTTATAATAAATCTGCACTAAAGCTGAAGTCTGGAAGTCACATCTGCTAAATTATCGAGGATAGGAGTTTGAAGTTTCTTAAAGTTTGAAGTGTATTACTAGAAGTAAAAGTGAACAATTGTTTTTTTACTATGGATTATTCGTATTTTTCTTTTAATAAAAATATGGGCTGTAATAATATATTTTTAATAAAAAATATAAGCTGTAAAAACAATGCAATATCTCCTTGTTAGACTTCAGTAAAAAGTAACTTAGAATATTGAATGAAATTATAATATTTTGGAGCTCCGTTTTCTTGGGGACATCTGCTCCGGCTTGCATCTTATAGACGTTGAGCTATTCTGGACTTCTGAAGTTTATATTATCTAACTCAAGTAAATAGATATCTGGTGATGTTATAGATTAGGCTATTTATTATAGAAGAAGCACATATGAGGACTGCAGTGTTTTCAGCAATAAGAGTTTATGATATTATAATGGAATTGGCAATATTAACTCAATTTCGTAAACAATGTGACTTCAGGACTTTCCAGGCACAGAAATATATTTTTAGAACCTCTAAAGCCTCAGCTAAAATAATAATTATTTCAATGATTGGTCATATTTCATTTGACATGAATAAAAATTTTGTCAAATAAAAAAGGTGAACACAATATGAGAACCAATTCATCTACTAAATAACTACCAAATAATCAGATGAATGGAGGATGCAACCATGATAGTCAATTTGCTGAAATCAATAGGCCATTCAACTGTGTGATGATTTTGTTTGAAGAGTTTGAACTGACTTTAATATTTGGGGAAGGGGAAACTTAAAATCAATTACCTTTGCAGGATAGTAATACAGCAACATAATATAGCAATAATTATTGTATCCCTCTTATGTTGACATGTGTCATCCTTATTTCTCAAATCAAAACAAATGTCAAGATAATTTTAAAGATAAAAGCAACATGATTTCAAGACCACCACTGATGCTCAAAGAACGCATGACAACTGAGTGCGTAATCTAGTATCTTACCATAAGTGTTTTCATTATAAGATCGTATTGAAAAAATAGTAAACCCTTGTCTGGAATACAAAATCAATAAGGGCATACACATAACCTAAAATTTTTTGAATAAATCAGAATACAAAGAGCTAAGATTAAATACTCAGTTAGAATATTAAAAACGACGATCAGGAGAACAAATTTTTAATAATGACTAATTAAACAATTATATTCATACATAAATACTGGGAATTAACTTACCTAACGCAAATATTAGTTCGTGGGGAGGGTTTCTTAGTAAAAAAAAAACAAACTGGTGAACTTAGTAATATGTGTCTGTCATATCTTATTAGAACTCACAATATATCATTCGATTATTTAACGACAATTAACACAAAATCGTAAATAGTGATTATTATTAAATCCTTCGACACAACATTCACCCATAACCCGATACACCACCAACGACAAACTCGCGAACTTCACGTTAGATCTAGACCAGGGGTGTCAAACTGGATATTCTTAAGGGCCGTTTATAACATTTGGCGTGTGTAAGCGGGCCGGACTCAATATTTAAAAAATAAAACCCATACTTACATAATTGTTGAAATCTTTATTTAGTTAGATACCTATTTATTATAAATTCAGTAAGTTAAAAAGAAGGGTAACAAAGTAAATTATCTTGAGTCGGACACCTGACTTCTCTTGTTTTTTACAAGTTCATTGATGTCGGGTGTCATATTCGTCGTAGTTACTTTTAGAATCGATTGGAAATTTTCATCCGTAAGCCGTGAGCGATGTTTGTTTTTATTTATTTTCATAAGGGAAAACATCTGCTCGCATAAATACGTACTACCAAACATACACAAGATACGTGCCGCATGATTTTTTATACTTGGATAGTTATTCAAACTCTTGAAATATTGTGTATAAAATGTAGTAACATTAACTTCCTTAAATTTATTCTTTACAATGCTGTCGCATTGGAGATCTATCAATTCCATTTGCAAATGAATTGGTGCCAGTGCAGCATCAAAGTAAATGGATTGTTGAAAAGTGGGAATTCCATTTTATGCATTTTGCGAAAATCTTCAAAACGACTGTTAAATTCTGTGATCAGATTCAGCAAAAGTTGAGAATACTCATCCAATTTTGTCTGGTTCACTGTGCCACTGTGTAACCATGGCAGGAGCGCCATCCGTAGTTATGCTGCAAAATTTATTCCAGCCGAGTTCATATTCTACTATTAAATGCTCAATAGCAGAATAAATATCATTTGCTGTAGTGGTGCCTGTCAATGGAACGCACTTCAATAGTTCTTCACATATTTCAAAGTTACTATTAATACCTCGTATAAAGACAGCAAGTTGAGCAGTATCAATAATATCAGTGCTCTCGTCAATAGCCAGCGAAAAGTGTGTAAATTCCTTAATTTTTTCCTTCAGCTAGGAATCCAAATTTTGAGATAAATCACTTATTCTTCAAGCAACAGTGTTTCTTGACAGCGGAATATTTTGAATGGTTGATTTTTGTGATGGGAATGAAACATCAGCCACTTTTAATATACATTCTTTAATAAAATCACCATCAGTGAAAGGTTTTGATCTCTTGGCGATTTCTAATGCAATAATGAAACTGGATTTTAAGGCGTCTTCGCTTTCAGTTTTAGCTTTAGTGAATATCGACTGTTGGCCGTGAAGGTTAGATTTTAAAGATAATAGTTTGTCCATTCTTATCTTTTCAGTGTAACCTTCAAATTTTCCTTTATGATTCGAATCATAATGTCTCTTTAAATTAAACTCCTTACAAACAGCAATTGTTTGATTGCAAATCAAACAAAGTGATTTACCTTTCCATTCCATGAAAAAATATGCGATTTCATTTTGTCTGAAAAACTCTCCAGTCACTATCAACTTTAAGTTTTTGCGACATTATACCACGTACCAATATTAGAACTTGAATGAACAACAAACTATGAGTACGTAAGTAATATAAACACTCGACGCGACCGCTCGATGCTAAAGCTTAAATCTGACTGCGCCGGCGACCGGCAACTGCGACCCTTGTGGTACGGGGTCGGGGGGGAGGGGGCGTCGTGAGTACGAGTCGTGCACCAGACCAGCGCCACCAGCCGGCGTAAGAGAAAAGGTTACGCTCACGCTCGGTGCACGGCGCACCGCGTCCGCTGCGCGCGTCTCTTGAAATTACACTGTAAATCAATCGCTTGCAATTTTAAACACGCGTAGGCATCGACTGTCCTCTGAATATCTAAAATCTACAATGAAAGAGTGCGGTTCTGTCCTCCGCGACATAATATTGTCACGTGGTAGCGAGCCGTAATGATGGGATTTGAGTGCCGCATACGGCTCGCGGGCCGTATTGATAGGGTCCGAGGGCCGCATGCGGCCCGCGGGCCGTATCTTTGACACCCCTGATCTAGACGATCTAGAGACGTTTCGGATTAGATGGGTGTTCATAAAAGCACGTTTTGCACACAAATGGAACTATCATAAAAAGAAGGGCACACATTTTGTTATAAAAATTATAATACGTAAGTACTTGGGGAGACTGGGAAAAATTGACGCATAAGTTTTTACCATTACTGCGAAAAGTATTTTTGTCAAACGAAGGAAAAAAAAATTAGTCAGTAAAACATGTGGTTTGTTTATGGAGGATATAAAAGAAATCTTAAATATTGCATACTTATAATATAAGCGTAAATAAAACACCCAATTAATATTTTCGTGGTAATACTAATATCTAATTTTTTAAATATTTATGTTGAGGGATCAGTAGGATTTATAGGCCCTGTTAGAAGTTCTACCGAGCCGAACCCTCTGATATGAAAATATCTGGAGACGGTGAATTTTTTTTTTCCCATTTGATATCTGGTGATTTGACGTGTTGTTGTTCTTGTATTGTTTTGTATTTATTTTACTTATATAATGCACTTACATAGTGTTGATTGACTAGCTGATCATTTGTGGAAAAGTGAGTGGAAGGGTTAAGTTTTTCCTTTGGGGAAGACTTAACCCGGACAACTAAATCGGAAGTTTAAAAAAAAAAAAAAAAAAGAGATAATCCATATAATTTATCACGAAAATTATCAATTTTAAATAGTGTGGAGAGAAAAAATAACGCATTTTTTAGGTTTTTATTTTGTATTTGATAGTAGTTAAAATCAGTATACCTACTTAAAAGAGTTAATTTGAAAAGGGAGAATCGAATAATCAATTTTTTTTAACCTTCAAAAAAAAAAATTAAAAAAATAATATGGAATAATCAAGATATTATAATATAAGTACAAATAAAGATGTTACAATATAAGTACCAAACATAACCGTGAGATAAGAATAATATAATATTGAATTACGTAGCTAGAAAGCAAAATACATATATTTCTTTAACTAAAATAAAAAATTATCAATTTAGTATTTCCTAAATTTTACTCAAACCTGAAACAGAGGAGAGCTTTACAAATATTAAGTAATTGTGAAGAACTAACACTATTAATTAATTTTTATTTTCAATTTCAGCGTGCTATATTAGACAACATTTTCAACAAATACAAAATTAAAGTGTCAGAGTCTGTGCTTGTTTTGTGATAGTCACAGATCCTTGTTTTTTATTTGCCTCTTCTATGCAATTCATTTTGCACTCAAGTAACTCATGCAACTGCGACCAAATAATAGACTGTTCTCCAAGCATCGACTGCCTATCGCTTACTATTTTTTGTTCCTGAAATAAAGACAAAATTATACTTGCAATGCCTCCCATTTGTAACTAGTCAAATAACTATGCCTCAGGGAACTCTTGTAACTGTAACCTGTATATCCGTTATATGCATAGTTCATTAGATAAGGGAACAGGTTACAATGAATCTATCAGCGGTAAGACTTTCAAGAAACAATATCTTTTAATTCACCTCTTTTAATAAAGCTGCTTGCTTTTCCTGTTGGTTTATTTGAATCTGTAAACTTTCCATCTTCGATGGTTGTTTAAGAGCTGAGAAATCTCCACTTCTCAATTTACTCTCATTATCGATAATTTCTAAGAGTTGCTCCGCCTTTTCTATTCGCTGTCTGAGTGTCTTCCATTCTTCCTCCTGGGAATTGATTGTTTTACGAAGATCGGTAACTTCTAGCTCTAAAGGCTCCATCTGGGATGCCAGGTTTATTGATGTGGAATCATACACCTAAATTGGAAAACAACTTATTAAATCTTTGCCAAGAGTGTCCAAATTGCAGACCTGAAAACTAGTAAAACATCCCACATAATCGTAAAGATTACAACGAAAAGTTTTAACAATATTGTTAAAGCAAAATATCTGATAAGGTTCTTGAGAACTGCTGTCATTGGTCATCATTAGTTTTACAAAGACCAGATAATAGTATTAATTACACAGTACAGAAAGTCATTCCGTATTTGGAATTTTTTCAAAAAGTCAAGGACGAAAACGTAAACCACAAACATTGCCCTAGCCAAATCCAATATTAAAAGACAACCCAGATTTTCAGTTGTCACGTCATCTTTTGTGCACAAAATTCAGTAGAATTTAATTTTCAAGACTGGGGTGCTGGGTAAAACATTCTGTGAGTTGTAAGTTTGAGACTGTTAAATAATTTACCCTTTTCTTCTGTTCATATTGCTGTTGCAATGCTTGAAATTCTTCCTTCATAGGTTTCAAATGGTTAGCAAATGGTGTGACTTCTTGCTTAACTTCTGTCAGCTTCTGAGAGACTTGTGCTACCATCTGGAAAAAGGTTAATGAGTTGGTCAACTCCCACAAAAGAATATTTTTTTGTTTGTTTGTTGACAAATACATTAATTAATACGTACATTGTTTGTTGACAAAATCTATGGAATACTTACCTGTAGTATTTCATGGTGTGCTCTTTTGGTAAGATTTTCCATACTGTAATTTTCTTTGCTCATCGGTTGACTGTCCAGATTTACGTTCAACTTCTTATGATTCAGGAGAGCTATCTCCAACGTCGCGTCTCTTGATTGTAAAATCTCAAGTGAACGCGTTAGTACTCCAGCTTCAGACTGTAAATTGAAATAGTCAAAACATTATTGTATTACTACCTAATGAAGAGAAAATCATTTTGTCTTGTAGTGTCATTCTACTTCTAGTATGTTGGTTGCGCGCCTGGAGACATGGCAATTTCTAGTAAGTCCAGTACCCACAATCAGCCACAACTTCAACTGGCGACAATTGCGTCACTAGACTGTGTCGCGCCGCGCACCAATACTACACTATCTACATTGCTGCGAACACACTCAGGAATTTACCCATGTTTATCTCCACCACCCATTACAGTGTTCGTCATCAGAGCAGATGTGTAATCATTACCATTCATGTAACTATTACACATCTGCCCTGATTGCGGACACTGTAATGCTGCCCGAAACGTTGGCCAATAAAGGAGGTAAATCACTATAATATTTTTGGCTGTGAAAATCTCAAATGATATCTCACATCAACATCTTTCATTGTCTCTGCCTACAGTTGCCCACAGTATTAACAAAGTAATAAGTATAGTGCTCCTACCTTGAGTGAAGCTAGAATAGCTCTTTGACGCTTATAAACAGAACTTTTAGCTCTTAATTTGTTTACATACTTCTTCAATTCTTCACCCCGAAGAACTGTGTCACCCAATAGTTGTTGTACCTGAAAAATATTTAATATTACGAGGATTAACAATCCAAAAATGTCTTTTTTAAGAAAACTTCCATTATTCTAAATTGATATTTACAGAGATATTTTACTGATAGATATTGTCTTGCCTATCTTGTACAGAAATGCATAAACGCAAACATCGTAAAGGAAGGATGAAATACATACTTGAGTTTGTTTTTCTGACAGTCTGGATTCAGTATCTCTTAGAATAGTTTTGAGTTCTTCCAGTTTTTCCGCAGTGGCTTGCTTATTGCGTTTTATGACAGCCGCCTGGTGCCTGAATGGTGTGAGTTTATCATCCTGTGGATCCGACAGAGCCATTTTTTTCTGGACCATGTTTTCAACATCTCTGTTCACAGCTTCAATCTATAATATAAAAATTTCTGCAGTAATTAACAAGATATCTACCAATCTATGTAGTATGTTTTATCTATGTAGTAATCTAAGAAGCAATTTTTTTATCTCTCAGATTTGTGTAAATGGAAATTGTAGGTTCTTAAAAAGGTACTAACTTTTTCTTGTATCTGAAGAAGATTATCTCTTGTGATATTATCATGGGTTTGAACACCGTGTAATACGCTCAAGTCACGTTGAACGCTAGCCAATTCCTCTGGATGCTTTTCTTTTGATAAATATTCATTAACCTAGAAAAAAAAACCATTAACTTTTCAGCTCAGCAGTGGTTGTAAGACAACTTTTCTGATAAGAAAACTTCTGGGAATCACGTAAGAAATTAAGAATATGTGTGCACATAAGTATATCCTACCTTGATTTCTTCATTTAGTCGGTGAAGAAGTTCTCTCGGTGTTTTTGGAGTGGGAGCTTGTCCCCTAAAAGATACCAGATTTCTCTGAAGGTGATCCCCTGCTTTTTTCAGCTTTTCTTTCTGTTCATTTAACTGGAACAATCAAAATCTGTTACAATGACATGTTTAAATCACAATAATTTAATTAATTTTCCGTTGAATTAAGAACAACATCTTTTCTATTATTTAGCATTACTGTCAATAATTTTACTTGAGATTCCAGATGTTTGGCCTTTTCTTGCTGAGCTCTGTAAGATTTGGAGATGTTTAGTAGATGCTCTTTATTTGGAACATCAGACAAATTGATTTGGGCTGTCTCCAAACGTTTGATAACTGCAAATCATTGAAATGTTTTAGAATGATAGTAAGTGAATATTCAACGCATTGCTGTAAGTATCAAAATGAAATAAACCAACCAATATCCCTTTCCATTCCCATTTCCTTAATATCATTTATAACTTCGGCAGAGTTGTGTTGTCCTAGAGCAACAGACCTTTTATGGGCTTCTTTGAACTCTTCTATCAACTTATCGTGAACGTCCAATAGATCTGCCATGTCCGCAATACCCAGGATGTCTGGGGGAATGTCTGGTCGAACCAGGAATTTGGCCAGGTAAGCCGTCTTCTTTACCTTGTCACTGTTCTTGAGTAGCCATTGAAGCAGAGCAAATATTGTGCTTCTGTCGCCAGTGACGAGATTCTTTCGAAAGCTGGACACATCGACGTCTGCTTCAGGCTTGTATTTAACGTTGCGAAGCATGTCAAATAAACGCAATGATATTACCTCAGGTTCTTCTTCAGTCACTTTAATCTTGAAATTATTGAAACATTATTAAAGATTTGTAAGAATATTCCACAACAAAACATTACATATGTCTATTTGGGACTTGTATGTTTTACTCCTTGATGTTAAATTGAACAGGACCTACCTGCTCAGACTCCCTCATAAAACAGCCCATTTTGACATACAACAATTATAGACAAATTAAAAAAATATTCACATATTATTATGAACATACATATTTATCTAAAGGCTTATATTTGTGTAGGTAATGTGGTTAGTGTGCAGAAGATCACACAAATAAACCATTAATTAATTAATGCATATTTTATTTTCATTTCATTACTACGAAGAAAACCTTTTGATAACTATTATAACTTGTACCCATAAAAACATAACCTGGTTTGTAAAATTAATGAAAAATATATTTGATACAGTCATAAGAGATGTAACCGCCTTCTAGTCTTAACTTCTTAAGTGCCAAAACTATTTGGATACCAAAAAACATATGTATCCGTTGTAATATAGTTTTTTTAAGTCATTTTAAAAGTTCACAGCAGTTAAGAGCCAGTCTCTGGAAAGGTTTAATCCTCAGTTAATGTAGATATTTATATTTTTAAATAGATCTAATTATTGTAACGTCATTGGATTCATTCATAAAAATAGATGAATAATAGTAAAATAAATATTTTTTTTAATCTTATGAACATTTCAAAATATTATAAATACATTTTAGAAAAGATTATGTGTTTTTACCTTTTGCCCAGCATCATAATGAGCAAGTAGATCAATAAGAACTTGCAGATGCTGAACTTCATTCAGAGCGTCAAACTTGATCAGATCGTAGCTCGTTCCCAGCTGTTTGTTAAGTTCGCTTGTGATGTATTTAAGCTGTTCTGTCATTGTAGATTTGTATTCAAACGAATCAATTAAAGAAAATGAAATTGATTAAAGATGCCACCAATAGTGGGTAATAAAGGAATATTTCAAGTTTATATCTGACAGGCTATGAAAATATGTTGTTGTGGTGGTGGTTGTCACGGTAATGATTAAAACAAAGGGTGGTGCATGATGTGTTTTATTTCTAAAGAGTGGGGTACAGCTTGACATACTTATCTCTACAGGAAGAAAAACAGATTTTTTTAAATTTTTTACATAATTATAACAAACTATACAATTCAAAGCTATATAATCTTCACTAAAATTATAAATGTGAAAGTGTGTTTATTTGTTTGGCGTTCTTTCATGTAGCAACGGAGCGACCGATGGATGTGATTTTTTGCATAGTTATAGTTGGAGGACTGAGAAGTGACATAGGTTACTTTTCACTGCAGAAAAACATTTCATTCCAATGGGAAAATTCTTTGTAGAGTAATTTCTTACAAATAGTATGTAAGTTAAGCCGTAGGTAAAACATAGATTAATATAATTTTAAATAAAATAACAATAATTCATAATATCTTGTGTAAACATTATCCCATATTAAAGATCATCATTATTTTTTTCACTTATCTTAAAATTGAACAGATTTAAAAAAAAATGTATTTATTCGATTCTCTGTTTCCAGGCCAAGGTGGAACACCTCAACATCTTTTCACTATTTGAGTACCTCATACAATCTCATTCTGATATTGTATCCTGCCCAACACTATACTGTATTAGTGTACAATTTATTATGTTGTCTTGTATAGTGTTCGAGTATTAAGGCCCCATAGTAATCGTTCAAAGAGGGTTTGAAAGGGAGATATGTAATAGAGAATAACAAAAAAAAACCATAACAATTAAGCGAAAATGGTGAAAATATTTAATAAAACACCACTAATTTGAAATAGAGCAAAAATCTTTCGAAAAATGCTTTAGATGCATTTAAAGATTCACTGTGAATTTTTTCGCGCCTAAAACATAATAAATAACAGAACAAAATGTGTTTCAAAAAATTTTCGAAGCTTACTTTGCAATTTTTTTCTGTCGAGGGAATTTCAAATAATTAACATTTCGACATAACAAATCTAGATATTATCATAAAAAATAATGTATATATGAGGACTTGAACTTAAAGAGTTAAGGGGAAACTTGTTATAAATCAGTAGACATTGGGAATGCGGGGGCTGAACAAACAGCTTTTATTTTTCGTTTACACAAAATCTATAGTATAGAGTAAATAATAAAAATAAAATAATAATAATAAAAATAATAAAACTTTATAAGAATGCCAACATTTTTATAAATCCCAACCACGAATTATTAGATTCTTGGTCAAATAAAATTTTACATGCAAAACACTTCAATTATCTCAACCAGATGTATGTTGACAAATTTTCGTCAAACAAATGGTTGAGTATTGGAGAGTTGAGCGCAGAAATAGAAGGATTTACGCTTGCCATTCAAGATAGAGTCATTAATACTAAAAATTATAGGAAGCATATAATCAAAGATACAAATCAAATTGATGATTTATGTAGAAAATGTTTGGTTTTTACGGAAACTATGGAACATATTATATCGGAATGTTCTGTATTAGCACCGTCCGAGTATACATTTAGGCACAATCAAGTTTTAAAAATAATTCACCAAAGTTTGGTAAAAACATAACTTGATCGACTGCCGTAATATAAAACCATATTATGAATACGAACCAAATTCATTTTTAGAAAAAGAATTTTATAAAATATATTATGGTCAAACTATACTAACAGACCGAATTATTAGTCATAATAGTCCCGATATAGTTTTACATGACAAAATTAAAAAAATAACTTATATTATTGATGTCGCTATTCCAAATTCCTGTAATATTCAAAAATCTGTTAATGAAAAAATAAGAAAATACACAGATTTAGGAAATGAGATAAAAAGAATTTGGCATTCTCAGACTATAAAAATATTACCATTTGTTATTTCGGCTACTGGCATTATACCTAGCTCTCTCATTAAAATATTTAGGCGTATTAGATCTATCAAAAAATTTATATATAAAAATGCAAAAATCAGTCATTTTAAAAACAAGAAGGATTACGAAAGATTTTTTAAATATTTATGTTGAGGGATCAGTAGGATTTATAGGCCCTGTTAGGAGTTCTACCGAGCCGAACCCTCTGATATGAAAATATCTGAAGTCGGTGAATTATTTTCCCATTTGATCTCTGGTGAGTTGACGTGTTGTTCTTGTATTGTTTAGTATTTATTTTGTTTATACAACGCACTTGCAATGTTGATTGACTAGATGATCATTTGTGGAAGGGTTTAGTTTTCCTGTGGGGAAGATTTAACCCGGACATAAAGTCGTTAATTAAATAATATATAAATTTCTTCTCTAAATAAATGTATTAATCATGTAACATGTACTTATAAATAAAATTAAAAAAAGATCCCTACTGCGGGGTAAAGTGTGTCGATCATCATAATGCCCAAAATAAAAGATTATTTTAACATTTTATTTTGGAATATTTTATTATTTTATATATAACAGATTACATAACAGATAAACAATTTAACAAACATTTACAAAATAAAATAATAAACATGAACAATTTCATTTCAGTGATATTTACAAAGTACGAAACTGTTTTCATGTTTTAAGTTGTATAGTTTCTAGTTTAGTTTTGCCTGCTCTGAAAGAAAGAGTAAGCTTGTTATGGTAACAAGTTTATATTTTCTAACCAAATATTTCAATAGGGTTATTATCACAATCACATACTAATTTTGGTACACAAATTACAATCAAACACTCAAATTCAATGTATGTTAACTAGTTTACTTTATAATACACTGAGAACTTGTATTCGTTTTTGTATAAAAATACATAATATATTAAATAATAAATTAAACTATAGGTAACATGTTTTAATTAATTTTGTAGGTAATATATTTTGTTTAGTTGTTTCAACCTTTCCTACAGTAGCTTATAGGGTAATACCACAATATATTGTCACGATTAATTTGTTTTACAAATTATTTGGTACAGTTTTGTAAGCATGCCACATAATATCACCATTATTTCTTCTAAATAATGACAACAGATGTCACTTGTGACCATTTATAGATTCCCACCTTATCAAGAGCAAGAATAATTAATTTCCTATACATAATTTAATATAAGCTCTAAATAATGACAATAGATGTCACTGTTATCACTTAGAGATTCCTACCTTATCAAGGTCGAGAAATTATTGTACATAAATATGTATTTCATATTAGCTTTGGCTAGATAACAACTAATAATGATCTTGTCGGTTGGATCAGCAAACTTAATACATGGAATGCACAATGTAAAGTGCTACAAATTATAATTTCCTATAAAATTTTCCTACGCCGACGGTTTATCAACGTTGACTAACAATGTTGACTGTAAGTTGACTGCCTTCCAATTCTTCTTCTTCTATTAATACTTTAGGGTCTAATTGTTTCATGTAAGCCAGGAAGATGACCCAGAGAAGGCTGCAACAGCTGACAATCATCACTCGGTTCCTCTCAGGGATGAAGGCAAAGTTCAATGTTTGGAATACTGGCCAAAAGCAGATGCCAACCTAAATAAAAACAAGCTTTTGTAATTTTACTGAATACACGGTGTCCAGAAACTCTTAGTTCAATCGGGAAACTGGTGAATCTACATCACATGTAGGAGTCCCAAAAAAAAAATTTTAATAAATTTTCGGCAAAAGATTAAAAGTTGTTAGGAGCCGGATCTACGCTTCAATGCAATTTAGAAGACATTAAACAGCCGATATTAACCTCCTAGCGACTGGTTTTTAAAAAAAAATTTAACCTTAAAATTTCAACTTCTGACTCGATTTACTCGAAAATGAAAGGTCAAATCAAAAAATGTTAAATATACGACAAAATCGACTAAATGTGAAGTAGAATCACCAGTTTTTAGTGAGTGATTTTTGAAAAATTTGATTTTATTAAAAAATCAGTGAGTTTTTGGACACCTCATACAATATCATGCATAATTGTAAATTGATAAAGTCTAGTGAAATTTAATATGAAAAAATATTTGTAATACTGCGAAACGCCGCTTGCGGTTACTTCGTTGCTTTCCCATAATTCGTGGTACGGCCCGGTGTTTTTTTCTGACGTGTGTACGAAGCATTAGGATCAATTAACTGAAGAGAACTGTTTCCGTGTATTTGACTTTGGGTCGGAAGGTTGCGGTTCAATTGCATATTTGTAAGTGAAAAATTAAAAAAATTTAATTTAATTTTACGTAAAAACAGAATGGTTGTTGTGTCAACAACATTTAAACAACAATCATTTAAATTTAGGTGTTACAAATATGGCTTGGCAGTTGTTACAAAAATAAAATTTTCCCAAGCTAAAAATAATAAGCATACATATTTGCAATGCTATAATAAAAATGTATAATAAAAATTTAGAACATTGTTAATTTGTATTATGATTCTTCTTATTCCATACCTTCCATGTAGGCCAAAGTTTGATCTTAACTTCATTCACAGCTCCTTCAACAGTTTTTCCTTCTAAAAGGCTCATCCCAAAGAAGAAACAAACCATGGCAGCTGGTCCATAAGTTATTTGTTCAACTAACGCCTGTGAACAGAATAAAATAGATATATAAATACAGAATAATAAATAAATTGTCTGATAAGGCTGTATTGCTAAGTACTGGTTCATCTTGAAAAGGCTACATCAACTTTTGATGAAGCAATTCTTAATAAGAATTGAATGGTGTTATTCTAATGTGCCCTACAAACCATTTACTTTGGTTGAACGGTTACATCAATCTAATTGAGTTAAACATAAAGTTGAACTGTGTGGAGATGCATTGCATACGATAAGGGCGCGTGGCTATCAAATTGAATGGTTGTACCCTCAGAGCATCCAACCACCATCCAACCACCCAACCGTCCAATCAAGTTACAATTAAACTGATTGATCAGTTTTGTAAGATCTAAGTAAGAGAAAATAATGTACAAATAAAAAAAAACTGAATAAACACATATAAAAAAAAAAAAGTTAGATTTCCTGTAGCGTGGTTGAGTGGTTGAACCAACTTTTCACAGTCTGTCTGGGGAGCCTTCTTGCATTTGTATATGTGAACCATTGAAAAGAGCATAACAGGAAGTGTCCTAATAATATGGAGAGAGAAAACAAATAAATCATTTATTAGCATCGCATAATTGCACTTTTCTCTTGCCATCGCGCATCCATTGTTAGGCAGAGACCAGAATAGTTTCATAGCCTATGTTCTTTTTTTAAACACATCGTCAAATTCCAATTGATTGTCCAGTATTGCGGGTGATGCCATTGTTGTTAGTCTATTTCTTTCGAACTGTCAGTCTGCTTGCTGTCAGTGCAATAGCAGCAAAAAAAAGTTTTCTAGGTTATGCGATCCGACGGTTGGAAGTCAACCAAGAACTCTTCTGCGTTCAAAACATTTTGAAAAACGTTTCGTCAACAGAACATTGAATGTAACTCGTTACGTTTAATTCATAATTAATTAAAAGTCATAATTACGTTTATTAGGTAATGGAGTAAAAAATAAATATATAACATGAAAAATTAAGTATCCACGAAAAAATTGAAAGTGAAATTGAAATTTTTGAAAATTGATTATTATTATGATTTCCTAGGCTTGTCAGAAAAAATATTATACTTAAATACAGTATTGTACAAACAAAAATGTGTTTTATTTAAATAGAATGGGGGAAAACTAAGAAATAATTATTGTTTCCATAAAATGTCAAGTCACTGAATAACCATGGAAACAGTCTGGCGTTGCCGCCATCTTGACAGACATTTTTGTGCTACGCAAAACTCAACGGTTGACAAACAACGGTTGAACCAACCAATCACATATGCGGCAGTCGCATACATAAGGCTACGTAAGGTTAGAAATGTTGTAATATGTAATTATTTTGGTTTTAATCAGGTCCACTTACTTTAGTTAACCCTACTTTAAGATTTGTATGAGGCCAAATTTTCGTTGATATCCTAATCCACAAGTACAGGGTGGGGGCAGTGAAGAGAGATCCGTAGAGGCAATATCTCCCGCACTGGGCCCAGTCATATGTTCCTGTAACAGAAATACATCACTTATAATAAAATCACTAAATAACTTACTGAATGGAACCATGGGAACCATATTTATTTACCAATATCATAAATCATGGTTTTGGCTGCCAAGTTATTAACCCTATCCCCGCGGGAGACGCACGCCTGCGACGCACTGTGCATGCCCTGTACGCGGGTGGCACATCTGTGCGACGCAAAGTTTCTTCGGCGTTATGGGTATGAAACATGCTTGAGCACGGTAAAACTTATACTCCTAAAAAATCTCACATCTTTACACTACTGACATCATACGATATTTATCCATAATACGTATCCTAATCATGGATACAAAGATTTGAAGGGATCTTCCAACTCATAGCGAAAAATGAATCAGTTTGAATTCTTCCCGCGTCTTTACACACGTTATTGCGCAGGCGCATTTTATAAGATTCTCAAACAGAGACGCTCGCCGTGTAGATTACATTGTTTTATCGAATTATTGTTTGCTTCTTCGTGGATATGAACTATTTTAATTACAGTGTACATTAATCTGATTTATCATATTTTAAAATAAGTTCAGTTACATACATTCATTCAAACTATTGAAGAAATATAAAATTTCGTCAGTGTTAGATTATTTTCAAATAAAGATACGTGGTTAAAACTTTTTTATAGTGAAAAATCAAGTGTAAAGTTGTACAAGTTTGACTTTTTATCAATTTTTGAAAGTATTTTTATTGCCAAAATACAAAATGTCGGGTCGTGGTCTTAATGACGAAGAAATATTTGGTGCTACTTTAGAAATAGATTCAGATTTTGAAATTAGTGACAGTGACGTCGATAATAATTGCAAAGCTGCTGAAATACATGAAAGCCATGATTCTGCCGTTATGCGTTGAGAACTGTTTCAAAATCACGATAAAAAAATATATTAAGTGATACATATTTACGGTGACATAATAACAGAAAAATTATTTCATTATTTTTGTAAATTTAAGTGTAGTTATTTTTTATTATATGAACCTTTTTAAGTGTGTCAATATTTCATGTATCCAGTCAAACGCGACATCGCACCCATAAATCAACCACTTACATCGCACCACAGTTGAAGAGCTCTACTCCGGCATGTTTATAATCATGTGTATCGTTAACCTTGAAATAAACATGGCCACCCGGGCATACCATATCAGTTACATTATGAATATATACTTCGAATTTTTATCAAGCCCCATTGATGTTCGGATTGTTTATTTATACTTGAAAAGATAATTCAAGACATAAGCGACGTATTTTTTAAAAAAAAATTTAAAATCCATGCGTGATTATTGTTTAAAGTCATAAATTAGATTGATGATAAATAGCCCCGCGTGTGAACGAAGTGATACAAATTAATGACGCATAGAAAAGGTTAAGGATAAGAGCATGAATAAATAAATAAACATCATTCCTTGAAGCAAAGAACCGGTTCCAAATTTTATTTTAACCCTTTAATAACCTAACAAAAAAGGCAGAAAATAGTTTTTGGGTTTACTAAGTGTGTAGATTTACTTGTTTTTGCTTGTACCACTAGTTTTCGGATACTGTGTTCCCCTCAGTACTACCTTCAGCCTCACAACATACCCCAATTGGGGTGCCATAGTCTCACTAGCTCTATACGGTTGGGAGCAGTTAGGACTCTTGTGTGGTATTCAGATAAAATAATAAAATTGTCGCAGGCCCGGTATAAAATACAGATGGATATTAAATAACTTAATTAATTTATTCTTACCCCATCTTTTCCCGTCAATGCTTTGTTGAATCAAACAGGATGTGGGCCACAGCAGCCCGTAAGAGGCCATTCCCCGGACTATTGGATGTCTCCGGGTAAAGGCAATAATTTTGGAACCGAGTAACATCACTGGATTTGCTGCCATCTTTGAATATTTGTCAATTTTTATTATTTCTCTATTATCGTCTCTGATCCCTGGAAAAAACAAAGAAAATCATTCACATAAGTTGAAGTACCTACATAGATTGTTTCAAATACATTCATCATTTGCTAAACAAAATCGTTCCAATTATGAATAAGATTGGAATGTGACAGCACTATACTTAAGATATGTTTTCAGATAAAAAATAAATACATGTTCAAATTGTTCAAATATTTACAGCAGTAAAAGACCTTGGACTTATATTTGAATTAGATTTATTCAGAGAAAATGAGAATAAATAAATTATGAAGAGTGTTATTGAATGCAAAACATGGAAATTACAAAAATTCTACAAAATTAAATATTTCTGTGTAAAAATATTAATGTTTTTGAATGTAGGGTAGGGCGGGGCTAGTTGAACATGATTTTGCTAATTTGACCCCAGACTCGAAACTCTTATAGATATTTTTGTTTTTTCAATTTATTAAGATAGCTTCATTATCTGGTTTTATAATGTTATTCATGAAATGATTTAATACGTTGACCTTATGCAAGATATTTTAATTTTCACGCAGAAGGAGAAATGGTTCAACTTGCCTCATAGGTGGGGTTAGTTGAACCACCCCACGGGGCTTGTTGAACAATATAGTTTCATATATGTATTATCATTCACACTCATGGTTTAATAAAAAAAATTAAGTTATTTAAGTAAATTTATTGAAATAATGAAAAATTACAGAATTAGAACGGTAATGGAACGATTATTTTATCTAAAAAAAACGAGTATACTAAAACAGGTTAGTTTTCTTAAAATTATTTAATCGATAAAATCGGCAAATAAACATTGGAATAGTTCCAGATGTGCACCTTTGGTGTGCCCACTTTAGACAGGCGTGACAACGAACCCACTCTTCTCCTGGAAAGCTCTCTGAATAAATCTCATCACAAATTAGGCAAGTATATTCTTCACAATTGTCGGATGATGAGTCTGACAATGTGAAGATGTGTTCCTGTCTTTTGCTTCTTAGATTGCTCTTGTGCAAGAGAATCCTTTCAGGAGTGTCTGTATTAACAGTAAATTTATTTTGCAAAAATTCATTAAAATTTTATTCATTGCATCATTTTATTTTATGATGAAATAGGTAGGTATATTTCAGAGATCAACACATTTAATAATTAATTTAGTGACTAAAGCAATGAAATTTATTGCTTTGATAAAAAAATGGTTACGAACAATATAATTAGAATTTGCACCATCTGTCTGTAATTTTGGGTAAATTGTAATAAAAGTAATTCAGTCAATTTCTGCCATGTAATATCTGGTGTGCATTTATTGAACTCAGTTCCTATCAAGAAAATACTTAGTTACATTTTTAATAACTGTCAAAAGAAAACAGACTAATCATATATAATATAGGTACCAAATAAAAGTAAGTATGCAAAATTTTTTTGAAATTTAAAAAAATTTACAAAGATTTATTCAATCCTAGAAGTACATCAAACAACTAAAACAAAAAGTTTAACAGCACTTTTGAAAGATACAACAAATAAACATCGGTAATTTTACTATGCCTAGAACTTCAACAAAATGATTAAGTAACTTTCATAACAATACTACTACAGCACTGATCGTCGAGATTATTTATTTTATGGAAAGTCTACGTTATCTTTGAAACCTACATAGATAAGTGTTTTCTGCTGTCTATAAAAAAAACAGGTTATAATTTAAATTTTGATACTAACTTCAAAATAAGAATGTTTATTTGGAAAACTGATGCATGACGTTGTTCGGTTGCTAGTAGTCCGAATTATTTAAACTGAGGCACTGAACGACTGAACCCAACTGAACCGTACTGAACTCATCACTGTGTCGCATGTGCAGATCGTCACACAAGGATATTGCATAATTCTGACGAGGCAGTTGGCAGCGTTACGGATAGTCATTATTTGCCAATGCCAAGACCTTCGGAAAGATTGACTCCGTGTTCGTACCCCAAATAAAACATCGGAATCTCTTCATCTGTTGGAGTTATTAGGAAACCGATTCACATATTTCTACGAACACAACCATATGCGAGGTTAAAAATAAATTTTGACAGATGTCATTCTGACGTATGACCAGGGTTGCCAATGCATATGTTTTAATATACCTATAAAAGATGTTCAAATTCCCCACAAGTTCCTTTAATTCCGAAATGAAACAAAATTCTATTGAATTTACTATTTATTATCTAGTCATATATTAACCTAACCTTTACTAACCTAACCTTTAATAACCTTACCTAAAAATATATATTTAAAAAACATACCAAAATACCTTTACTTAACTTTATTTTATTTCCAAGATAATATCCATCTAATATACGTATATTAAATGGTAACAAGGTGAAAAAATGATCAGTAAACTCCTTGGCACATTTTTTTCTCAAAATATTCATTTCTTTTTTAAAATTTTGTAGTCCCACACTCCTGGATTCATTCACATTCAAACATTACACCACGCACCACATTTTTACGCATTACATCACATCATAAATATAAAAGTAGGCACACACCTCTCGCTCCACCCGCATTCAACGCCAAATCATACATTCAAAATTATTTTTTCCCATTAGTTGCCTGCAACGGGCAAAAAGCTAGTGCATATGGTAATAAAGTCTCCTCTCGTACAGTATCAGGAATACCAACATTAGAAAAATGCAATTATTCTAAATGGCTGTCATCCTAAAAAGGAATTTTCATTTTATATGAAAAAATAGAATGCTAAAATTTCCCAGATAGTTGCCTTTTATAGTAATTAAAGTGAATCAAAAGGTTTTATTTTAAAAAATGTATTAAGCGTGGCTGGCTGGATTTTTTTTTTTAAATTTGCTGCCAAAGAAAAATAAATTTTAGTACATTCTCACAATTTTGTAAACTAGCAGACAAAAACCCACTGCCGCCTAACGTTCTGCAGCGCAATTCAGTGTGGAACTCTTCTGGCTGCACAGTTTCTCGCAGTATTGTCGATTGCTTATGCCCATTCACACAGAGCGATTTTAGTTGAACGACTTTCATTGAACGACAAAAATTGAACAAGATATCGTTCAGACGTTTCAATTTAACTCGTACCGATATAGTTAATCAAGATGGCGTCAAGTGAAGTTATCGCTTCGGGCGTCCCTTTGATTTCGGACCTTTTACGGAACGCACTTTATAATATGAAATAGCGCAAAAAACGTTGTATGTGGGCTAGAAAATGAATTATAAGTAGAAACGAATTGGGTGCTTCTAACACTATATTAAGAGAGATGGCGTTAGAAGATAACAAAGTTATCGCAATCATTTGCGAATTTCGGAAAAACAATTTGATGTACTGTTGTCTAAGATTCAAGAAAAAAATCCAAAAACAGGACACAGTTATTCAAGCGGCTGTCTCGGCAAAAACTGAGTTACAAATTACTCCAAGATACCTGGCAACGGGGAATTCTTTTTCAAGTCTGGCTTATATGCACAGAGTTCCAAAAAATACGATATCATTGTTTTATAATTGTTTTTTGCAATAGTTGATGCCCTAAAATTTGTTGTGAAGGTAAAAAAATAATAATCTTTGAACCATTCAGACCTGTTATTTAATAATAATAACTACTAAGTTACAGTAACATTTCAAAAATAATATTATTAATTGCAGTATCACGGGCATTCTTATTTTTGTAAGCTTCTTGCTTCTGATCCCAAAGAGAGGGATGGCTTTGTTATAGATCCATATATCTGAACATCATATCATCGAACCACTTAATATATTATTTCATTGAAGAAGATGCCATGGTGGTAGTTACTAGGTACGCATAAATAAACCACTCACTAGGAACGTCTTACGTATACTTCCGACCGCAGGGAACTAAAAATCGCAAGCGACTTGAAACATATGTTCATACGTTTAGATTCGGCAAGAAAATTGAACGATGACTCATACTTGAAGAACAAAAGTAGACGGGCTTTTAACTTTCGTCGCTCAACTAAAAACTTGATCAACTCTGTTGAAAGGCTGTTCACACATGTCGATTAGCTTTCAAGTGTTATTCAACACAGACTTGATCAACTAAAATCCCCCTGTGTGAACAGAGTATTACTGAAATTGTGCATTTTGACCAAATTTTTAACCAAATCGGCTTGAGAGCTCGAAAATTTCAAGATTACCATTTACATATAAAATATCATACTACCTATATAATATCGTCGTACATGATGTTGGGTTTATAAGTTAGATTTTTTCTTTTCAATATTCATTTTTGACATTTGATTTTTTCAATATTTGTTTGGTAAGACTGATTTGGTATGAATGATTTTGTTTTGTCGATGTTTGTAAATTTTAGTTTTTTGATCTAGCAATTTTTTTTTTAAAATTCCGTTCATGAAAAATAATCCTTTGCTCAGAAAATGGGTCGGGAAATTTTAATACAACCATTTATCTTTTTTATATTATGTTATATTATTTGGAATATATGAATGTTGGGAAATTATTATTTATCAAAGAAAAAATCTTCGGGAAAATTGTATATTTTTTATCGGAAAATTTTTCGGGAAATTGTTAAAAAAAACCTTATTTTTTGATATTATGTGAATATTCCGAAAATTATATTATGAAAATTTTATTTTTTCTGAAAAAAACTCTTGGGCAAATAAGAAAAAAAAAATTATAGGTCGCATAAATGACCGGAAAATGGGTCGGGATATGGGTCCTGAAATTTTTATAAAAACGAATCTTTTTGATATTATGTGAAGTTTGGAAATTTTCAATGTGGGAATTTATATTTTTCTGATAAAAATTCTTCCCTGGAAAAAATTGAAACAAGTCCGAAAATCATTCACAGTGAATTAACCCCTTCAGTAATCATTTAAAAATTAAAAATGGAAATCTCTTTTTTTCAAAACACCTTTTTTATCAATGAATTTTATTTACTCAAAACATATATCCTCATATAAAAGCCATTTCGGGCCCAGAATGGGACTGAATATTGATTTTGTGGTGCATAGTGTGAAAATTTTTCTTTAGTATGAATTCCGGATTCTGGCCGCCCGAGTATACTCGGGCGTGGTCCTTAAGAGGTTAATGACATGGCTACAAATATCACCATACATACATACCTAAAGCTAAATGAACGGAACGCATTAGAACGAGATAGGCATTCAAAGAATAAATGGTGTACGGGTGAAACGGCAATATTATTATGAACGCCCCTCGTTTCGCTTGCCTCCTCACGACACCGGCTGCAAGCTTAAAGCGGCCCACTGACGGGCGAGCATGTCCGCGGCAAAGCATGACGTCATAGGCGAGCGACGAGCATTTTTGTATCGATGTCATGCTCAGACTGCTCGCCTACACACGCTCGCCCGTCAGTGGGCCGCTTTTACGCTCATTCTTATCGAACAAACGAGCGAGCAGAGTAGTATACGACGCACTGTCAATAGGTTGTCTTTCATACTCTTATGTGTTTCAGCGTTCGCTGTCTCGCTTTATTGTATTCGAAAAGCATTGAGAATAATTGTATTTATTGAAACAATAAGTGATTTTTGTAGAGTACATGCTAATCGAAAGAAATTTATTGTATTACTACGTTCCCAGGCCAACGTGCACACTTGGCCTACGCATGCAACGCAAATTTGAATCGTAGTATCGCGATATTCAATTGATTTTATGTTATAGATCACTTCGTAACAACTTACTAAATCTATTAGTTGTTTATCTCCAATTTAAAAAAAAAACAAAATCTCAACAACAAAAAACATGGAAAAAAAACTTTTTCAATTATTAACAATAATATTATGTATTTCCACTTTAACTACACACAGTTTTCAGGTGCACTAGAATTTACAATGTCAAAGCTTTACTCCAAACCGGTATTTCTCAAAGTGGGCGTTTCCAAGTACCTAAAGTATAAAATACATAAGTAGAATAAGTGAAAAAGTTTTTTTTTAATTATTATAAAAAGTAAAGAGAACACATAATGTACTACAGTTTATAAAGTTACAGGAAGTGAGTTGTAGAAGGATAGATACATTTATAGAAAAAGCTTTTCAAAATATGCGTCATTCAGCCATAATTTTACATTGAAACATTCATTGGTCTCAGAACTAAGATATGGACCCCACCTCATCTATCATTTCCATTTAATAACGCATATTAGCAATAACTATTTTTAAAATACGCAACAGATGTTAATATAAAAAGGAAAGTTTAAAAAAATATGAGGGGTACTAGATTTTTTTAAATTCTCAAAGTGGGCGGTGGTTGAAATACGTTTGAGAACCTGTGCTCCAAACCATTTATAACCCCGAGCAACGTGGGCGGTGGTTGAAATACGTTTGAGAACCTGTGCTCCAAACCATTTATAACCCCGAGCAACGTGGGCGGTGGTTGAAATACGTTTGAGAACCTGTGCTCCAAACCATTTATAACCCCGAGCAATGCCGGGTACATGTCAGCTATTAAATATATTTTTTGATATATCTTTCCATGTTTATCTTAGGTATATTGAGCGTCTCATCTGTTAGATTGTGATCTAAGTTAAAAAGTCGTGCTTATCTTCCATCTGATATCTGGGGATATTCATGAAGAATGGCTAGGTTCTATCTTTCATATCCCAACTACTAGGTAACTAGCATTTCAATAGTTCTTGTTTTCATCTGTTGGCGTTATGATTCAGTAGGTAGTCTTATTTCTGTAGGTTAGGTTGCCAGGTAGATATATTAAATCATTATACCATCGTTTCATAATTCGACATATTACGTACTTCAATCTGCTATACCTGTAGCATAATAAACGCACGTAAGCCAATGTACTTTGTAGTTTACTGATTACACAAGCGTTCCTCACAAGTTTTCCTCAGGGTCGCTTGCGATAATATGTAGGTGAATGAATGAAGAACTGCAGTGCTACGCGATTCGCTACGCACTGCGTACGAGGACCATGTTCCATGCTCGACCGACGGTATGCACGTCTCTCGTTCCAACCTAAACGCTGATTGATAAAAAAATTGAAATCCATTCGGATTCAGTTAATTTATATGGTGCCCATTTCCCATTTAAATCTTATATTACGTAATTTCTTCTTGATACATAGTTAAATGGGTTATGATAATAATAATACCCTAAAGAGTTAATTTATGTTATGTATTTCGAAGTGATCAATAATATATTTCCTCCAAGATTTAAACCAAATTTAGTCAAGTGGGGTCAATAGGTGAGGTGTTTTTTTTCGGTTTCGTGGCAACTAGGACAGCGGCAATTCAACACAGTTTTAAAAATTACCTAATATAAAGTCATTAAGAGTGATGAAAAAAGTGGCCTATAAATCTAACTTATTTAATTAATTTTCACGACTTTACATCACCTTTCATGACTTTACATCACTTTTCAAGAGTTTGATGAAGTTTGTTGAATTTCCATTGTCCCGAGTTGCCCGGTTATCTTTCTTTCATCTCTCAAGTGAATGAAAACAGCGATAAATAGATAATAACTCAGCTATTCAACAAGTTTACATACAGAATAAGCAATGAACTGCACTGATGTTGATCTAAGCCAGCCATCAGTCCAACAGTTTGAGAAGTGCTATTAAACCGTTTGATAAAACATGAATACATCAACATAATCGTACCCTAGGTGTAGGACGTGTAGGTACTCGTATCACAGTAGTCGTGTAACTGAACAGAGAAACAGGTCGTCCCTTCTCGAGTTAAGCTCTTCAAAATGAGGTTGGGCGCTACAGTACCGAACTTTAAGGCTCGGACAACGCAGGGGAACATCGACTTCTACTCATGGATGGGAGACTCGTGAGTTCTTATATTATTAATTTTAATTAAACTAAATATAACTTCAACACACACCTCTTTTTTGAAAAAAAAAATTGAACCGAAACAAAAGATATCTGATTTGAAAACTGAAATTAATCTTTCAAAAATACTATTTTTATATATTGTATATTGTTGTTTTCCCGGATCGTTATAGCAGTTACCTATATTGTTTGTAAATTTGTATGTATGTAAGTGCTGATTAAAATATACACATTTAAAACAATAGCAACACAGTAAAATAAAATTTAAAAAATGCCATACGCTGTTCAAAAATCGTAACAATAAATTAACCAATTGAAAAAGTATGGTTTGCAACCGTATTATTGTTATATTGAGATTGTGTTAAGATTAAAAATATAATAGGTGCTACTCAAATAATTAATTCTCTTGGATATATTTTTTCTCTTTGTATCACACTAATTTTAAATATGTATTTTAGAAACACAATCTTTGAAAATAATGGCGTAGCAATAAGAAGAATATATTCATTTTTTAAGTGAACAATTTTTTTTTTCTCAAATTAGACAACGTACCTCCATTTCATTAAAAAAACTGCAAAATTCTTTCAAAATAATAATACGCATTATTTACAAACGTTCAATATAACCGCCACTATAACGTATGTAGTGTAGGTATGTATCTACCTAGTTTTGTTAGAATTTTTAAAGAAACAATATTTTTACAATGTTATGAATAACAGAATTTAGATATTTTATACTTGTTACTTTTCTTTGAGTTGTTGTACTTTTACATTTTATACTTTTCGTTGAGTTGTTGTACATTTACATTTTATACTTGTTACTTTACACCTTTCTTCGAGTTGTTGTACTATTACATTTTATACTTATTACTTTATACTTTTCTTTCAGTTGTTCTACTGTTACATTTTATACTTGTTACTTTATGCTTTTCTTTGAGTTGTTGTACTTTTAAATTTTATACTTGTTAGTTTATACCTTTCTTTGAGTTGTTGAACTCTTAAATTTTATGCTTGTTACTTAATACTTTTGTTTGAGTTTTTGTACTTTCACTATTCTTAGTTTTGTTGATGGCACACGTTGTACCGTATATATGAAAAAATAGAATTATGATTGCATATAATGTATCTGTGAATGGTCCAATTTTAATTCGGTTTTGAATGTTGGATTCAGACCGTTGCACTAGGCTACGAGAATCATATCCACTTAATGCATTACATAATATCTCTCTCATACCAAGCCCCAAGTGGGGACATGTCCCTGGGGTCAATTTAAATTAATGCAATATGACGCCATAAAACTAGTCTCACTTTGATCACCGTTCTACATACATAACAACGCAACAAACCGACCTTAAAGGTAGGGGAGACCGGGGACAGTTGTACCTATTTTACTTATACCGTTTATGAACAAAATACTCATGCTTAACGGCAGATAATTTAGCTGTCTACCAAATTCTTACATTAAAATATGAACTTTGTCGTAGGAGTTTATTAAAAACTCAATAACTCGTAATTTTTTTTTTGTTCTTGAATGAACGTACATAGAGCGAAAAGGGTTTGGTTAATGAACGGGACGGGCGGACATGTACTTGAGCATATAAGTTGGGAGCTGTACTAACAGAACTTTAAAAAAGGGTCAATTGTACCACCACAACTATCCAGGAACGGTCGTTTAAAATTAAACGCCAAGTTTTTGTTATTCTTTACTTACGAACGCTTAAAAACCTGTTAAAAATAAAAGCATTGTTGCAAAGAAATGTGTGGATAGTAAAATAGGTACAAACAGAGCACTGTCATGAATGAAGCATATTGTTATGAATGCAATCGAAAAAAGTTAGTTTTGGCACTCAATTTTTTTTCTTCCAATTGCAAACATCTGGGATACTCATTGCTATGTCCCGTGGGCTACTGGCAACAAGTCCGCACGTGTCAGCACCATCGCCTGAAGACGCATCAAATACGTACCTATTATTATATTTACGAGTTATTCGCCTTGGTACTACTGACCCGTGGTACAATTATCCCCGGTCTACTCTAGTACTTTATTATGATTATGTATTCAAAATGACTTGAACATTTATTTAAATGAATTTTTTTTTTTACTTAGCGCGGCGAAGTCCTATTTTATCTCGACCATTTGACATTTTATCTGACTGTAAATTTATTTGATATTATATACATTTGTTCTGGTTCAAAATGGTGTTCTTGAACCATGAACCATGTGTTCAATACCATATTTTTATTCTGTCAGAGTTCGAATGATCGTGGTTCCTACTATGAGCTGTCAAATCAAAATAATCAAATTAGGGTACCTACCGGCCTGAAGAAAGAAAAAAAATTGTCATTCAGATTGTGAAATAACTTTGGACAAATTGCATAATTCCTTATTTGAAATAAACAAAATGTAACGTAGAATATTTATGGTTTATAATCAAGTAGGAAGGTGTAAGTACCTACTTACAAATCTTATGAGTTCAGAAGAAAATTTGGTTTTGATTTACCAAAGAGAAAATTAGAAGCTTATAATTACTTATTTACTTTTTTGGAAGCGTGGTCCACTGTTTACATAACTACTAGTTAACCCTAGAAAGATAACCTACGCCTCAGAGGCGCCCGCGACGGTAAGAAAACGCTGTCTCTTTCTAATGAGCTCGCGCATCTAGCTGTCCTTTTTCATTAGCTCAGTCGTCGGTGCACAGCGTCGCGGGACAGTCGTTTTTACGCGGTAAGTACCATATTTTTCAAGTTATGACCAGGTAATGCGCTCCAAAGGCGTATGGTTATCTTTTGCGTGACTTTTAGTAAAAGTATAAATTTGTTTATACTTACATTACATGTTTATTATAGGTATTTTATTGTTTGTCTTAGCATGGTTTTTTTAACCTTCATAATGACGAGCCGAAGAATTATATCTGATGATCAAATATTGAGATTTTTAACTGAAGAAGAAGAGAACGAGCATGATGGACATCAGGAGAGTGGCAGTGAAACAGAAGATCATGTGAGTGAAGATGAAATGCAGAGTGACTATGAAGATGAGTTCATCGATGATGAGGTGCCAGAAGAATTGAATGATACACAAAATGAAGACATTATAACTCCACCAGTATCTTCAGAGCCTGGAACTTTGGAAACATCACGTCGTGACCGCCGTATAATTGTTCCTGATCGCCGTGTGCTAAGGGGTAAAAACCAACATTGCTGGTCAACAATAAAAGGACAAAGTCGTGGTAGGATATCTGCCATAAATATAATTCGCACAAACAGAGGTCCAACGCGTATGTGTCGCAATGTGTATGACCCAGTATTATGTTTTACTTTGTTTGTTACCGACGAAATAGTGGGTGAGATCGTCCGTTGGACGAATATTGAGATCTCTGTAAAACGTCGAGAAAACATGACCAAAGCCACTTTCAAAGATACGTCTATGACAGAAGTCCGAGCTTTGTTTGGGATACTGACCTTGAGTGCGGCGATGAAAGACAATCACTTGTCTACCGATGAGCTGTTCAATAGTAGTTTTTCAGGAACACGTTACGTGGCAGTGATGAGTAGAGATCGTTTCGATTTCTTGATTAGATGTCTGAGATTTGATGACAAATCTATACGGCCCTCCTTACGTCATGAAGATCCACTTGTTCCCATTAGAAAACTGTGGGAATTATTTATAACTCAGTGTAAACTGAATTATACACCGGGTGAGCACGTCACAATTTATGAGCAATTATTGGGGTTTCGAGGACGGTGCCCATTCCGCATGTACATCCCCAATAAAGCCAGCAAATACGGGATAAAAATCCCTATGATGTGTGATAGCGGAACAAAGTACATGCTAAATGCAATGCCGTATATTGGAAGAGCCACAAACACTAATGGTTTGCCACAAGGTGAATATTATGTAAAGGAGTTGTCTCGGCCCTTGCATGGCACAAACCGGAATATTACGTGTGACAATTGGTTCACTTCGGTTCCTCTCGCGAAATCCCTTCTTCACGAGCCGTACAAACTAACCCTCGTTGGAACCATACGATCCAATAAACGGGAGATCCCCGAAGACTTGAAAAATACACGGTCTCGATCCGTAGGCACGTCAATGTTCTGCTATGATGGATGTTTGACCCTAGTCTCGTACAAGCCGAAGCCCTCTAAGATGGTTTACCTGATATCATCGTGTGATGAAGAAGGTGTCATCAACGCCACAACCGGTAAGCCTGATATTATAATGTATTATAATCAGACTAAAGGCGGGGTGGACACGTTCGATCAAATGTGTTCCTCAATGTCATGTTCAAGAAAAACCAATAGGTGGCCAATGGCTATGCTTTATGGCATACTGAACATGGCATTCGTCAATTCTTATGTCATATACTGTCACAAAGTTCTAGCGAAACATGAAAAGCCTCTAAATAGAAGGGAATATATGAAAAAGTTAAGCACTCAGTTATCTGAACCGTGGATGACGGAAGGACTCGAAGCTCCTACTTTGCTCAAGCGTGTGCGAGAAAATATCACCAATATTCTTCCGAATCCAGATGTGCAGAGCTCTAGTGATAATGAAGAAGAACCTCCAGCCAAGAAAAGACGGTATTGCAGCTTTTGCTTAAGTAAAAAAAAAAGAATGTCAATGATGACTTGCGCCAAATGCAAAAAAACAGTTTGCGGCGAACACAAAAAAGATGTTTGCTTTGAATGCCTCTAAACCAAATTTTTAGCAAAATAATTATAGTTTTGACTGATTATTTTATAGTTTATTAGTAAATTAAAATAATTTAATTAGTTTTATATAAAAAAAAATATAAATTTGTGATAATATTTTCCTGTAAACAGAATACGGTTAATTTTATTGTTTTTTTCTAGAGGTTTTTTTAATTTAAGTTTAATGTTTAAAATAAATAAATAATTTCAGTAAAAAAGTTTTTTATTATTAGTTCATTAACCACACATTAAAATAATTCCGCTAAAGAAATACATTACCTAGGTATTTAATTTAAAAAAAATGATAAATATATTATGCGCCTCTGCAGCGTATGGTTATCTTTTATGTACTACAAAATATGGTTATCTTTCTAGGGTTAAAGCAATTACTAATTTTAGAAATTTAGGTTATGTTTTAAGGCAAGAGTTGAGGAGGTTGAGGCTTTTTAAATAAGGTTATCAAATAATATGAATCATGTATTCCCAACATCTCTACTTAAATAATTTTCTGTGTCCCCAATCCCTAACTATCCCTACATAGACAAACCACTCACCACACCTACTAATATTAAAAGCTGCTCTGGGAATAATTTATTAGCATTGAAAACTCTCCCGTTTCTTTTTAATAACGATTTTTTTTAAGACAAGTTGTTCTTTAAATTATTATATGGTAAGTAAACACAATATTTTGTTATACACTTCTGAGCGCCCTTGAGGTGATTTTGTACAAAAACGGCGCTATACAAATCATCCAAATATTATTATTATTATGTAATTGATTTTATTATTTATTTTTAAAAACCTTGTTTATTGCTTTTATGTTGTATACGAAGAATAGTGACTAATATTTATAATTGCTAATTTATTACGAATCTCTAAAATTATTCGTAATCCAGTTAAAAACGGGATTGCAGGCCCTTAATGAATGAATTGATAGGTTACCTAATAAGCTTTCAGTAAAATACGAATGTGTTATCACGGTGTCGGAACCCCTGTTCATAAAAAAATCTAATATTTTCTTATTTCGTCATTGTATATTATCAAGTCAAATGCAGGTGCTTGAACACGTGTTCCGATATATTACGAATTTACTAAAAGGTTGTCAGGAAACGGCATCTAATCTAGTTTTTAACCGAATAACCAATAATTTGAAGAGATTTTTAATACACATTTTAATATAATTTTTTTAATTAAATCAAAATAAGATTATTTTCTGATTTCCGATTAGAGGTAGGTAGGTAACCTTCTTTATCGCTTGTCTGAATTCTCACCATCATGAGTTCCAATTTTGATGATTAAATCTAATTTAATATCAAATTTGAGTTAATTAGGCAAGAATCACATCACAGACAACTGAAGTTAGTTTAATTAGATGACTGTGAACTACCTACACTGTTTATATTATCTAGTTTCAATAATGTTGTCTGCGATAATTGTAGATTGTCTGAGCAATGAGATTTCATAGAAAAGCAAAACTTCTTTATTTACACTTATATAATGAAATTAAATTTGATGCCCACCCACATGTTGATATAAATTTTATCACACATAGCACCAGTTATCTTTTCTCCAAATTGTTGACACTTATAAAAATGGTATAACACTCTACCAAAGTGCAACAACGCGACGAAGACATAATCCTTTGATAACCAATGAACTTTGGTTTGTCACAGAAGATGTTTTTCGGTTGGTGTTATGTATGCATTATTGTTTTCATGTCATGGTTGAAAAATAGTCACGTAAATTGTTTTAAAGAGCACAATTTGAATGTATTTCTGATTGTGAACACCGAAAGGATATAAATAGTTTACAATACCCGTCCACAGTCCTTTCTTACCCCGCAGTAGTCCTACGATATAGTAGGATACATAAAATATTTTATACAGCTCCGTTATTTGTGAATAATCCGCTGAGGGACATTTCCCAAAAAACTTTTGATATTACTACACATGAGAGGACATCCTAAGACATTGCTGCTGGAACAATATAAAAATTGATTCTACTTCGGGAACACGGACACGCTCACAAAACTCATCTAGCGGTTTATGTCTTCAGAGAGCGTGTCTACATCATGTCCCCAAGTCATACAATCTAATATGTAGGTACCCTTATCATACACCCAAGGCACCATTTTGAGCTGCTTGGCAGATGGAATTGTGTCCTCAAGAAACTATCTACCAACATCTTGCCCGTAATACACTTTATTTGTCTGGTTCGTGTCCACAATGCAGTTTAATTATCTCTATCATGTCCCGAACACACCGTATTGATTGATAAATGTCAATATCACGTCCCAAACTCACCTTAGGTATCAATCAATATCATGTATTTAATATATTTTGGTGTCAAATGGTTTAACCAATTACCTCTTAACTTAAGATTGGAAATGAATTATAAAAAATTCAAAAGCTCAATAAAAGCACTATATCAATAGCACATTAAAATCGTTTATACTTAAAAAGACAATATAATCTCTCAATTATTATTATATTGAAATCCTTTTCTCTTATTTCTTATTCTTATCTCTTTCTTTCTTTTACATCCGTTTCTCTTTTCTATTTGATAAAATTTTGTTACATATAAAATTTTTATTTTGTTATATTAAAAAATAAAAATTCTTTTCATTATCATTACACTCTCTGAAAAAATATGTTAAATTACTATTTACACGCGTTTCTCCGCCTTTTTAACACGAGCATTTGCTCTAAAAAAAGGTGTATCACGATGTACTGTAATAAAAAGAAAATAATCTTAATGTAATGTAATAACATGTAATTGTAAATTTAATATTAAATAAAAATTAAATATTAAAAAAAAAAAAAAAAAAAAAAAAATGTCCCGAAGATAGCATCTTTATAGTGATGTCATCCAATACAATGTCATCCAATACCTTAGAATGGGGTACCCCAGTAAGGACACATTATCTTATATAAAAAAATTGTTAAAAAAAAATAAAAAAACAAGTATCTAACAAGGGGTTTCCCACAAAAAAACTGCGAGTTTTTGTATCACCCCCAACCAACGTGTATCTGAATAATTTCCCCAAAGCACTGCATCGTGTTCTAAAGCCATCTCATCTACCCATATCATTTCCAAGGCTCCGCATTTATATATATTATTTCAAGTCCTCGAGGAACCACATTTCTCCTTGTCATTCCCCCAAGATACCGCATACATTTCTGTATCATGTCCCCAAGGAACGACATCCATCCGAATCATGTACCCAAGTATCTGTATCATTTCCCCAAGATACCGCATACATTTCTGTATCATGTCCCCAAGGAACGACATCCATCCGAATCATGTACCCAAGTATCTGTATCATTTCCCCAAGTTACCGCATACATTTCTGTATCATGTCCCCAAGGAACGACATCCATCCGAATCATGTACCCGGGTATCTGTATCATTTCCTCAAGATACCGCATCTATCTGTATCATATCCCCAAGGAACGACATCCATCCGAATCATGTACCCAAGTATCTGTATCATTTCCCCAAGATACCGCATACATTTCTGTATCATGTCCCCAAGGAACGACATCCATCCGAATCATGTACCCAAGTATCTGCATCATTTCCCCAAGTTACCGCATACATTTCTGTATCATGTCCCCAAGGAACGACATCCATCCGAATCATGTACCCGGGTATCTGTATCATTTCCTCAAGATACCGCATCTATCTGTATCATATCCCCAAGGAACGACATTCATCCGAATCATGTACCCAAGTATCTGTATCATTTCCTCAAGATACCGCATCTATCTGTATCATATCCCCAAGGAACGACATCCATCCGAATCATGTACCCAAGTATCTGTATCATTTCCTTAAGATACCGCATACATTTCTGTATCATGTCCCCAAGGAACGACATCCATCCGAATCATGTATGTCGGGTATCTGTATCATTTCCTCAAGATACCGCATCTATCTGTATCATATTCCCAAGGAATTAAGTGAGGATAACTTACAGTATGATAATGTATCGTAATGTACTGCAGATGGTGCGTGCTGTTCTCGCACCCGGCTGACTTCACGCCGGTGTGCACAACAGAGCTGGGCAGGATCGCCGTGCACTTCCCGCACTTCGAGCGGCGCGGGGTGAAGTTACTGGCACACTCCTGCGACAAGATGCAGAGCCACAACGACTGGGTCGCAGTAAGTCTACATTCACAACAATACATTATATTATCTACAGAGCTTTATTGCTGAAACTAGTCGCGGACCATGGAATTCGGTACACCTCTAATCATGATCAATAACATGCCTCATTGTGGGATGTTTCTATTTTAGATGAAGGGATTAATCTCAGTAATTATACGTTATTACACATTCTGTAACTGAGGGTGTGACAAAAATTTCCAAAATCGACAAAACCCGACAAAACCCGACAAAACCCAGAAAACCCGACAAAACTGACAAAAACTGATTTTGGTTATCTTTTTAATTTTTATGTGACCCCACAAGAGCGCCCATATTGTTCAGTGTAAAGTTTCTTATCAATTGTCAATAAACGGCCTCATATTTACCATTTTACGTGATACTAATTTGTTGCACTGTACAAATATACAATAACAGCATACATGGTAAATTTCAAGTATCCAAATAAACTTACTTACTTAGCAAACAATCCATTAGCTACGTGGAGGCAGTTTATAAGATAATATCTTACAGAAGACACACTAAAAAAAGAAGGATAGGTAAAAATACACGTATGTATTCATTCTGAAAACGGGTGAGCAAAATAAATTATTATCATTGTGATGCTTTCTTTAGAAAGGTTGTGAAAATTGTAATTTTTCTTTCCTATAAATTCTGAACCATTTTATTTTATATTCATAGAATTAATATCATCATCAACCACGTGGGCTATTAATTTGTCAAAACTTTATAAAATGACTAGGGGCACCCGGCGTTGCTGGGGGTTATCCTTAGGAGATAGACATACCACTGCTAACTTTGCTGGGGGTTATCCTTAGGATATAGACATACCACTGCTAACTTTGCTGGGGGTTATCCTTAGGAGATAGACATACCACTGCTAACTTTGCTGGGGGTTATCCTTAGGAGATAGACATACCACTGCTAACTTTGCTGGGGGTTATCCTTAGGAGATAGACATACCACTGCTAACTTTGCTGGGGGTTATCCTTAGGAGATAGACATACCACTGCTAACTTTGCTGGGGGTTATCCTTAGGAGATAGACATACCACTGCTAACTTTGCTGGGGGTTATCCTTAGGAGATAGACATACCACTGCTAACTTTGCTGGGGGTTATCCTTAGGAGATAGACATACCACTGCTAACTTTGCTGGGGGTTATCCTTAGGAGATAGACATACCACTGCTAACTTTGCTGGGGGTTATCCTTAGGAGATAGACATACCACTGCTAACTTTTCTGTAAAACTTTTTAAGATATGCTCGTATAATTCCGCAGTACATTATTTTGATGTATCTCATAAGGTTTAGCCAGCGTAGCAATGTAAGCCCTCGAAAGTATATTTCTTACGACTTAATTACAAAACATCGACTTTTATCTACTTTCTACAAATATAATATGCATTAATTAAATATACATAAACCTTTCGGGAGAAATTTTCTAAATGATAGTGAAAACCCTATCAAAATCCGTTGCGTAGTTTAGAAGAACTGAGCGCACAAACAGACAGACGCGGATAGCGACTTTATATAAATTATTTATTTATTTTGTAAGAAACAAACAGCTTTTATATAATATACAATGATAGATATAAATATACAAGTTAACTGAAGTCAAGCCACAGAAGTTTCTTATGTTAAAGTTCATTGGAAATGAAGTTTTAATGTATTAAAATTAATTTGGTGTTAAAGGAAAGGGAGAGGATAGGAGATGCTCCCGATACATTCCATACTCTCATATTAATAATCGATCGTACGCATTATTTCATATCGATATTTCTTTTACCAAAAATGTCAATGCTGTAAAATTTTGTATTATATTGTGCACATATACGAGGAATTGGGGAATTTTTTCGAATGTTTGTTCTACACGAGGGTAGATAAAATAAATCAGATTGTCGGGTTGATCTAGACCAGTGATACTCAACCTTTTTCTTCTGCGGGCCACATTCATATGTTTGTAAAGCTACGCGGGCCGCTACTGGTCGGTGTTGCCAAAACGGTGTGAGCTTGATTCCCCCTTTTATTATTCGAAATCCATGGGGGGGGGGGTTGTTAGAGAATTTGTGTAAAATAATAATTCCCCACGATAAAAGTTCAAAATGAGTGCTCCCCACAAAATATTTGAAATCCATGGGGGGGGGGGGGGTTACAGAATTTCGCACAGCCAAAAACATCATGTGTAGTTCCCCACAACAATTTTTCGAAAATTTCCAACTGTCGAGCAAAATTATTTGCGCGCATATTTGTCTGTCAAATCTTTGTTTTTTAGAGATCTAGCGTGTGCAGTAATATTATATGTATAGATAGTATATTATACTTATACTATCCTCTTCGGATTTCAATGTCTGTACATCAAAGTCGCAATTAATCTCAAATTAACGTGATATAGAATGCCAGATTTTGTAAATGTTCCTGATATTAAATGTATTGAGGGCCGCACAAAATAGCTCGGCGGGCCGCAGGTTGAGTATGACTGATCTAGACGGAATATGAAGATTTATTAAATTGGTAAGTTCTGGTGAGTCCAGACCATTATTTAGGATTTTAAACAATAATTGGATTTTGGAATTTGGAGGGAGTTAAAATTATGAAATTTAATGGATTCGTTATAGTTTAAGTGTAAGTTTAGTTTATAATTTATGTGTTTAAATTTTTTTTTGAATTCTTTCTATTCTTTCGATATGGCCTTGGTATAAAGGAGTCCAGATCGGTGTACAGTGTTCCAGGTGCGGGCGAATATATGAGGTGTAAAGGGAATATAGAGTGTTTATGTTGTGGAAGAGTTTTGCTATGCGAATTATAAATCCCAGCATTTTATTGGCTTTGTTAATAATGTCATCAGTGTGTTGGATAAAGTTTAATTTAACATCCAGTGTTACCCCAAGGTCCCTGATATATTTTACTTCATTGATGTGTGTGCCGTTTAGCGTGTATACAGAGGATATTTTATTTTTATTACGTGTAAATGTTAATTTATTGCATTTTGCGATGTTAATAACAAGTTTGTCTAATTCGCAATAGAAAAAAAGACGATTGAGGTCTTCTTGAAGTTTAATGCAGTCGTTGATTGATTTAATACCTATACTATATAGAGATTTCGCTTCGTGTTTTTTTTCTCGTCATAATAATAAATATAGAGAGAAATTATTTCTATCTAGAGACACTATAAAATTTAGTATATAATATTAGGTAGGTACCTACGTAAGCTCATTAGACGTGAATTCATACTTCAATTTATTTTTGGTGACCACGTTTGTAATACCTGTATAATATATATTGTGTCGAAATGTCAAAGGGAGAAAAAATATGCGCAACCAGATGTTGAAGCACGTGTATTGAAGAAAATATTAATTTATTTCGGCAGTGGGCCAAGAACTCATCAGCAGTGCCAAAATTCAACCCAATATTGAATATAAAAGAACCTATAGGTCGCGTAATTAGAGTTGACCCGAGGATTAGGATTTTGTGTATTTATGCATATTATGTAGGCTTTTTAAAAATATTTTCAATAATATTATTATTGAATATATAAAAGAAAACATTATAATGGAGTTCTATAAATTAAACTTGGTAACAATATGTATATTGTGTGGGTTTGCTGGGTTTGCCCACCAACACTTCCGACAACGATGTCCTTGCAAAAGGTCACTCAGAACATGTTGAGAACCATAATAATTATGATGACGAAGTTATTGTTGTTGTTTTGTATGTATTTATTAATTTAATATCAACGGTGTAAACATACCATAAAAAATAAATCATATACATGACCGGTCAGTGGCTGAGTTGACTTCGCGTTTGGGTCCCACCCAGGTGTAGTGTGTTCAATTCTCGGCTGGCTAAGTTCTCCATCACTATATAAGCAATATTTTCCGCTTACTGGGGTGGGTTATTCGTAACCCGAAAATGTTTGTCTTTCTTTAAAAAAATATATTGATTGAAAAGATATCATAGAACTTCTTGTACTTACATTCCGTGTAGTTATATAGACCCGCCACATCCGCGTATCTATTACTAACTTCATGTAATCTAGGTTCAAGCGAGTGTTTGAAATGCTCAGCCCTGGTATTGTTTAATTTATTGTTGTTGTTGTTTTTGTTGTTATTATTTCTGTTTTTGTTGTTGAAACGGTAGGTATATTTTAATTTTCCAGGACATCAAGTCTTACTGCCTCGACATCCCCGGCGAGTTTCCGTACCCCATCATTGGCGACGAGAGCCGCGAGCTGGCCGTGCTGCTCGACATGTTGGACGAGAAGGACCAGAGCAACCCCGACACAGCCATGACCGTGCGCGCGCTCTATGTCATCGACCCCGCCAAGAAGCTCAGGCTGTCCATGCTGTACCCCGCCTCCACTGGCAGGAATGTCGAGTATGTATATTGTTGCTTGCTTATCCTTATCTGTTTAGGCTTGGTTAAAATTACTTCGCAAAAGTAGGAGGTCGCGGTCATGACCGTGCGGCCGCTTTTCGCCATCAACCCGGAAAATCAATGTGTTGTATGTATGTGTAGCTACCTGTACTGCTGAAATTGTTTCTAAATTAAATTGTATTTCATCTGGATTTTTATATAGTTACCCGTAAGCAAGCTAGAAAAACTGATCGAAATAGAAAAAATCGATGGTTCGAAGCATTTCTACAAGTTTTATTTATTGAAGTCAGTACGTAAATGTGTATTTTTTATATAAAAAAATGTATAAAATTGAATCCATGATTGAATCAATCCAGGGTGTTTTTAGAACGATTAAAAATCATGACATGTATTAATGATTATTTGGTAGTTCTCAAATAAATCATTCCTTGCGTCTTTTCTTTTTTTTCCTGACAATTTTGTGTGGAACTTTTCGGGTTATCAATTTTTTTTCTGCACATAAGATAGAACCCACGCATTGTAATTACAGGGCTTCTTTAGTAATGGAAAATTACTTAGTATTCATGGCCCTGAGGTTGGTACTTCATACTTAAAAATGTATTATTATTATGCTACGGAGTTTTATAGTATTGTTTACTGAGTATGCACAAAGCAAACATTCCGAGTTGGTTCTACACTCATATCAAGACAATAGTGACAAATGGTGTTATCAATAATTTATATAATGTTTGGTTTTATTCATGAAACAACTGCTTCAGAGCAATTTGCTTTGTTATTATCAAATCCATTGTGTTCAGTATCTACCTATTTTAAATTTCCTCTTGTGTGCTTAGATTAAAATTATTTATCACAATTTTTATTTAACTGACTTTATATTTGTACGCTAGCTTTTCCTTTACTATAATATTATTGTAGAAATACAATACGTAAATAAAATAAGAAGCATTGATTGATGGATAAATTATTTTAAACGAGATTTGGTAAAACTATCAGAACCATCAATATTTTATTTTTGAAAAACTATTTTCTGAAAAAGTAATAATAGCTAAATCTGTTATTATTACATACAATAATGATTTTGTATTTTGATTATTACTTACAGTGAAATCCTGCGTGTTATCGACTCTCTTCAACTGACTGACAAACACAAAGTAATTGCAACTCCGGCTAACTGGGTGGTGAGTACATATATTTTAATACTAACATTAGGTAAGTAAAAAATAGCGTTTGAAAAAAAAAAAATGGAAAACGATACATGCTGTCAAATGACGAACTAACCAATACATTAACTTACAAGTTTTCAATGTACAACAAAAAATATTTTAAAAAAATTGTATTTGAATTTAAAAAAACGTATGTAAATACTCCACTGCCCAATATAAAAAACTCAACCATGGCAATAAGCCAAACTATACTAGTTATTGCCAATCTGATTTGGACAGAGAAATATTAAATTTCATGGTACGAAACTGTATATTGCCTTAACAAATCAAACAAAAAAAATCAAACTACTTGTAATACAGTAAATTTAAACATCTTACCTTGCATCAAATGGAGTAGTTATGATTTTATTCTATGTTGTACACCAAGGTGAGTCCGATATATAGTAGGCGGGTGGCAAAACAGAGGTACAAAATTTTAGACCGGTAGCGGTCTTATTGTCGTTCTCAAAAATTTTTGAAACATCAATGTGTGATAAATTGGCGATAAAATAAAACCATTTCTACAAATCAGCATGGTATTTTATCAACAAAAATCAACTGTATCCAATCTCCTTGAACTCAAATCAAAAAGAGGATTAGATGCGCAATATCAAACAGACGTGATTTATATGGGCTTCGCAAAGGCATTCGACCAACTTTCGATTGTGTTGATCACGACGTAGGTACTTTTACAAAAGATCCACAGAATAGGCCTTGACCTTTGACTTTTTAATAGGTTTTTTTGTGTCGTATTTAAGAAACAGAACAAAGTACATGCATCAGCGGTCATCAGTCTAGGAAATTTACTGCAATTTCAGTAATACCTCAGGGGTCAAACTTGGGACCTCTTCTATTCTTGATATTGATATGATGATATTTAAGAATGCATCAAGTACTACTTGCTTGCTTTTTGTTGACGATCTCAATGCCGATAAGAATAAACATTTCTTTAATGTAAAAAATGTGCCACTATGATATACACGCGTTCCAAAAACTTATTAAATTCATTTATAAGCTAAATGATGAAATATTAGTGATAACAATACGGTGCCCAGGGGTCAAATTTGATCCCAAACTTACCTTTTCAGATCGTACGTATAGTGGAGTTGGCATCATCGTATTACAAACTTCTGGAATTTGTGATCAGATCAAGTAAAAAAAAATTTCAAGACCGAAGCAATAATATCGATGTTTTACTGCATTATAGGGTCAAAGCTAGAAAATGCTTCTGCTGTTTGGGCCGCGTATCAGCAAAAATACATACCAATACTAAAACAAATTTAAAAAAAAACTTTTCCATGTTATACATATATGTTAAATATGAGAATGCAAGGTACCCGCACTTTTTGGCTGTGTGGAAAGTCTTTTTGAGGAGAGGAAGGAGTGAACATGGTGTGAATTAATTACATGGATTTGCTCTCTGAAACGCGCTATGAAAGTCTCTAATCTAGGAGGAATGGGGCCCTTAGAGAGCTAGAAATTGTTCGTACCGAACATCTACCGCTAAGGTCGACATCACGACTTTCTCGTGACTTCATCATGACGTTCTGGTCCAACACGGCATGACAATAGGTATGGTGCTGCTAAATGAATCTCTAGGTCTCTTGATATTTTCATCATTGACCTTGAAGGTTCCAAGAGTAATTTTAGATAAGGACTCTTCAAAATATATTATTATAGAAATTTTAATTTGTGTTTTTAAAGTTATGTAAATTAATTCATATTTACTGTAATAAGACTACATAAATCTTAATACATATTATTTAGAATAAAATAGAATGACGAAGGCCTAATAATATAGCCAAGTTTTCGACGTTGATAGACTTCCGGATCTTTGTCAAAATACCCTAAAACCACGAAATATTTAACATTTTCAGTTTTTGCCACAGCTTTTTTAAAGCACACAAATTTTTTTATACTTTGAGATTAAAACAATTTCTGTGTACTACTATTGTTCGAGATACAGCTCTATGTATTATTAGTCGATGGTGCCCATCGTACATGAGTCCCAATTGCCCGAATTCAGTGAGCACCATTCACCATTCACTGTAGCATCCCCAATTTATATAAGGGTATATTTTGTGAATGGAGAAGAGAGGGGAATAGGGGAAATATATGTATTGGAAAGTACTTGGCAATTCTGATCTCTAAAGCCATTCGATAATTACATGTTATTTCGTTCTGTTTTTGCAGCCCGGAGAGAAAGTGATGATACTCCCCGATGTATTAGACAAGGATTTAGCTGCTCTGTTCCCCGAAGGAGTCGATAAGGTTACAATGCCATCCGGCAAGGTCTATGTTAGAACAACGACCAACTACTAATTTCTATAAAATGAGAGTGAAAAATATAATATGTTATTTCATTTGTCAAATATATTAATACCTACTTCTGCCAACTTCATGAAACTTTTTCAATGTTTCTTTTTTTAAAATATTTTTTGTAAATTCAAAATAAAGTGTTATTCTTATAATACAATACGTGACATTCATTATTTTTGTGTTATATTTTATGTAATTTTATCTTTATACGAGATAAGTCATATAAAGATAAAACAATGCAAACCTGTTTTTTATTACTTATTTATTATTTACTTACTTAATTATTCACCCATTATAAATTCATTGTCTCTCTTTTTCAAATTGTGAAATGTGAAAAAGTTTGTGTTGGGTGTCTTCTAAAACGCTACATTTCGCAAGTCTGAAGGGAACGTACTTTAGTTTCTATCAGCTTCATTTTTCGCTTTCCCTATTATCCCATTTCCTCTCTCTATCCCATTTATTTCCTCTTCGAATCCATTTCATTTTACAGAGTGTGGAAAACAATTTATTTTATTTCTATTCTTGTTAATACATTTTACGGATGATTACAGTTTACGTACATAATAAGTTCCAATAATACAGAAGCCGCCGCATACCTACCCAATTTCTACCGATTTATGACAAGTTTCTTTTTTTAAGTTCCAAAAAAATATATGTTATTTTTTAAGATAATATGTATACATTTGTAATGCCGAAACGTTAATAATATGAAATTACCTCGTTAGAAAAAAATCGCAAAATACGCTCCGAAAATTATTAAAAACAAGTTTTGTTAAAAACACACTGTTATTATGTTACAGGTATGAAAAAAATCACAAGGTATCTTTAAATGCAGCTAAAGCATATTTCGGGAAATTTTTGTTCTATTTCAAACGAGTCTGAGATGTTTTATTAAACATTTTCACAATTTTGCTTAATTATTATCGTTTTTTAATATTAGCGAGCTCCTTCTAACATTCGTATTTACATATCTCCCTTTCAAACCATCTTTGAACGCTTTCTACGGGACCTTAATGTCAGTATCTAAATAGATTAGTAGTGTTTTGTGAACACCTCACTTGGATGACTTGAACAATGCAACATAATTTTATACTTTCGTACCATTGATGTGGCTTTATTGTTCAATGTTCGGTACCTACATACGTGAAATATAAGTCAGTTCTAAATAAACGCAATAAAACAGCGAAAGTGCTCAAGGTAGGTACTTACTAGCGTAAATCCGGTTGAAATAAAAGTTTACAATTCCATTTTTTTCATGGTTGCTTGGTTTTCTAGGTAATTAATTAATAAAAAATAAATTAAATATTTTGTGTACCTATCTACCGACCTATTTACGTTTCGGCTGGTTGGACACATGAATTTCAAAACTTTCATGTTCATTGTCATCCATTTACAAATCAGTTTGATTGTTATTCTTCAAGCATTTGGTTGCAAAACTAGTACCTACTTATGTAGTGTAAATAAAATTGTAACAAAAAGGCGCGTTCGTTGATTCGGTTAGCAAAATAATCATTATTATACCTAATAGAAATCTAATAAAAGTGTAATATTTACCATTGAATTTCGTAACCTAATCGCCCTAAAAGAATATTATTATTATTAATTATTTATAAGGTCATTAGTTCATAAGCAGAAATGTTATGTAGTGGCGGTTGTTATTATAACTATGAACTGGTAATTTTTTAGGCATTAGTTTTAATTTCAGGGTTGTGAAAAACATTCTACCTACCTACTAACTTTATTTTCATTGAACAGATAATAATAAAACGTAGGTAAGTATCCACCATCTATATTTCTAATCTACCTACCTACACACAAACTTGATGATATATAGATGTCAACAAATCCCTACTAACCGTGAAAAAATAAGCTTGAATAGTATAATATGTTTTATAGAACGAGTGCCAGTGTTTTAGTGAGTTTGTGAAAATATTTATTTTTATGGCAATTACATTTCGTTTCAACAATTATTACAAGAAACAACAATTTGCATTCACAAAATAAGATATAATTTTCTTAGTTTGGGTTCACCCTTTCAATACCAGAGTTCTTCCTCAGGAATATGAATGATCATGGTTCATTTATGTGAAGAACATTCCACTGACAAACACCGTAAATATATAATGACAGATGTTTTTTAGGTCATCTTTTATGCGTTTATATTTATACTGTAAATAATATTTTTTTTAAATTCACAATTATTTGTGTGATAGGTTTTTACAAAAAAAAATTATTTTAGGTGTTATCGAGCATAAAATATGGAAACAAAAGTGCAGTTCTAAAAGGATTTATTTAGTAATTTATGCGTATTTAGATTGAAACGAAACTTCAATCCATACTTAAAAAATCCAAAATTGCGATCGTTTTTATAAGGGAAATTTTGAACATTGATTGAATAAAAATATTATTTGAATGCATATTTTGTCATCTCTCTCGGCGTAAAAAACTTAACGAAGTGTAATTTTCATAATCTGTGCCTATTAAAAGTGCGACGGTTAGTTTTTCATTTTTTAGTATGTTTTTGTGTTAAAATTTTGCGAATTATTTAGGTAGACTATAAGAAATAATTTTTTCCAAGAAACTGAATGTTTTCCCTGTTTGTTTGTTAAATTATGATGAAGTAATGATCTCCTTTTCACCTACGAGATAGCTTCTGCGAAATAAGATACGAGAGGTCAAATTAATAAGGCAAACATTACACAATCAACACATAACATAGCTGATAGGTAATGTCCACTGTGATCCCAGCTGGTTGCTTGTTGTGTTGTGTCAATCATGGGAGGAAGTATGGAGATCTCCATGTTTTTATTGCTTTTGGTTTCCAATATCGGATTAATCAATGCAGGTAAGTTTCTTATTATGTCAGTTAGTATTATTTATATGAATATTGCTTCAAAACCATGCTGCGTAATCTGTAAATTGAGTTTTATAATCTTAATCTACTTGATCCATTTGATCTTGTGTTCCGAAGATGTTTTCCTAGGAAATTTAGCGTCGCCTTTATTGATCTTAAATAGCTGGCATCAGGGCCGGGCATAGACATATGAATTCATATGTCTGTGGGGCCGGGCATGTATTAGATGCAGAGATGTGCTTTATTTCAAATAAATCCATTTAAAATGGAAATGCAAAATGGGTATTTTCTATTTTGCATTTTAAATGCTTTTCTAAAAACCATTTTGCATTTTGCATTTTAAATGCTTTTCTCAATGCATTTTTCATTTTAAATGCTTTTTTGCAACATTCTTCCTACTATCTCCACTCATCTTTTTTTCATAAGCCCCAAATATCAGTCGGTCCTCAACCTCGCTATGAGAGATAATTTACATTTGTCAAGTTGCTCCCTGGTAGGAGCCCTGGCAATTGAGTGATACCATCACAAAAAATACTGAACATGGAGCCATGACCCTGTAATATTAAATGTTAGATAGCTTTTTCTATGTTTTTACGTTGGCAACATTAGTCCCGCGCAATTTTTTTGTGGTTTCATCATCTGTAGTGGTGTTTTTGGATTTACCATCATGTATAATGTTTGTTCTACATTGATGTCCATTATTAAATGACAAAATTGTTTAAAAATTCTATAATTATTTTAATTGTTTGACCTGAGAAACCATTTTGCATTTTCAATGCATTTTGAAAATAGGTATTTTGCATTTTGCATTTGAAATGCTTTTCTAAAAACCATTTTGCATTTTGCATTTTCAAATGGAAAACTTTTGACCCATTTCCATTTTGCATTTCAAATGGTTTTGGGTACCCATTTTGCACATCTCTGATTAGATGTTGGGTATTATCAGCGCCTCGGCTCCTTGGCATATTGGCAAGTCGGCGCCTTATGAAACATTATGTTTTTATCATTTGGACGTTTTTATTTGAATGCAATAGTAAGTATAATCCATGTTTTCAGATTGTATGCTGAGTATGAAAGATGATTTGACCAGCAACCATCCTCTAATATTGTCCCCCAACAATCCAAAATGGGTATCTTTGGATAACTCTCCTAAAGGATACGTCACAATCGGTAGGCACGACAACGTTAGGTTAGCTTGTGCATCGCGTGATCCATCTAAAAAAAATGCATTTGCTCATTTTGACTCTGATATTATCACTGCCAAGTGCAAAAGTGGTAAAGACTTTGAAGTCAATAAGAAGTCTTATTCCTTCAACGATTTGCAGTGTGAGTTTCCCGTTGAAGCGAGCAATGTGAAAACTGGAGAGCAGTGTCTCGGAAAAGACACAGAATTAATCAAAATCGGCTTCAAAGCTGGAAATGAATTCATTACAGAATATCTCGTCTGTTTTGATAAGAAAGACAAATTAACAAAATACACTGAAGTAACTGTTCCAGCTTCAATCGATAAAGCTGTGACTGGGCTAAAGGAACAAACATGGTTAACCGCTGATGATTTTCACAAAGACATAAACCTTGATTCCATATACAAGTGTGAAACACAGAAGGACACATTCAAAAGGATTTTGAACAAGAATTACTTTGAAAATAGCAGATGTTGCTTGGAAAAAGGAAAATTGGTCTCAAACAATGACATGATGTTTTTGCCGGAACAAGCTTCTACCGCCAATTACTTAAATACGGTTCCTCAGTGGAGTACTTGTAATAGGGTAAATATCTAATGAACAAAATTTATTCAAGTGTTTTCTAAACAGTGCTGCTAAACATGTTGATCCGTTTTATGTTTTCAGGCCAATTGGATTGAAGTTGAAAAGAGAGTTAAAAACCTGGCCACCTCGTTAAAGCGTCCATTGACCGTGTGGTCAGGAACCTATAGAAGTATGAGGCTCACAGCCAAGTGGGGATTTTCTTCCAAGGACATGTATCTTCATTACACCGATAGCTCGCATAAAGCGGTTCCTATACCGCTTTATCTGTGGAAGGTTTGTTAAATATTATTCTCTATTATGGGGCTGACAGATTACGCTACACGCATCATGGATTGGCCTATTTCAGCATATCAGAGCGATATGATGAAATAGGCCAAGCCATCAGAATATAGCGCGCTTGTAGCGTGGTCAAGCTTTAATATTTTTTATAAGTGCCATCCATCATACATAAAGACGACGAGATTCATTGGTATCAAATTTGTTAGACCAGTCCATCATTCTAACTGACCTCCAACTCTCGCAACGCTCTAACTAAAATTACCGAATCCAGTTTACGCGCACCGCTTATCGGGTTGTAATAGTGGAACACGTTTCGACGAGATATTAGTACCTAATAGCGCTTCTAATTGTATAGCTCTATGAAAATACCAAACAATATTTTAATCTTTTCCAGGTCGTATTTGATCAGCAATCGCAGAAAGGAGTTGCCATCATTGAGATTAATAATCCCCACATAACCCTGACCGATATCAAGGGCTTGGTGTTGTGCGATGACATCTGTCACAACGTTGACTGGATGAACTACTTGGAAAGACAAACCATTATCGACGGATACATTTACTGCTGCGATTTGAACAATTTCGAGTTTGGTCTCGCCTTCAGGAATGGCAGCCCCTTCCCAAAAGCCACGGGAGGAATTCTAAGGGATGGCAGTATTAATAAAGGATAATGTTCGATTCTAGAAATATTTTAATTTTAATGCTACCTGATATATTATTTCGTGATTCTATACAGAATTAAAATACTTTGGTACAGCAACAATAAAGAATTCGCCAATTTTTAAATTGTGATTGTTCATCTTTTAACCAGTAATTTTTTTTACATACTTATAATTATTAAAGTTTTCATTTTTTCGTTTTCAGTCATTTTTTAAAGACCGTCAAAACGATCGAAATTCGACGGGGTACGTGTGACGTCATGTAAGGTTAATCCCACTCGGGTTGGTATAAAACAAAATACCAAATATAAATATTTAGCATGATATCCAAAAATCCTGAATTCTATTGAATTAATTTGTAAACCGTAGTAGTGACCCGTGTGCGAGCATACGCAGCGCAACTTGGCACAAAATTGTCCGCATTCTTAATGCGCGCGGCGGCCAACCCATGAGGTAGCGGCTTAAGTGCTCTCAGAACCCGCCGACCAATCACAGGGCGTTTTCTCACGGTTTTAATCATTTTTAAATGAAGATCTTTTAATTCTTCGTGTACTTATATATAATAAAACTTTTATACCTATTCAGAATCAGCGTTTGTTGATCCTTATGAATATATGTATGTTCTTAGCCATAATAGTTTGCACTCAAGTTCCTTATTTTTGCGTTTCCTTTTTAAAATGTGAAAAAATCTGCTTTACACAATTCATCTGAAGGGTTCCTTTTTAAAAACCTACATTCAATTTTTCCTGGTGTTGTTGTGAAGTAAGAGATTCCTCGAATTCTTTTTAATTTTGTAGTAATAAATTGATTACCAAGCAGAAAAAAAGATTTATTTTGTGGATTTTTAATTAAATGTTACAATATGGGCTCCACCGGGTGTTTGGCATACTGTGTCGATTTTGAAAAACTTACAAAAATGGTTCTGATAGAAAAATATGTTCATTACCGCCATCTAGCGATTTTACAAGAATCTGTTTATATTACTTTCCGGGAGACTTTCTGAGCAAGTAGAAGTTTGCAATTATTTGCAGTGTATGAACTAATACATGAGTGGTTTATTTATGCACGAGTGGTCTGTCCATGCGCCAATACAACAATATCTGTCATAACAATCAATAAGTCAGTGTGGTTGCTATTTTTTGTTACTAGTTCAAGTCTTTATCAACTTATCTTCAATATTTCACAATATCTCAGGAATAGCTTGTGTAATGTCAGATTGCTGCATGAAATCTGACTTATTTATAATAAAATTGTGAAAAACTTTGAAATAGATTGGTTTCAGCCATGCTTCTCTGAATTTAATCCATTTTAGCAAAAAGATTTATTGCAGTGGATAGGTTTCTGTTGCTTTCGCTGCAGCTAAAAACGTGTTGGGTAATAGAACTTTTTTGATGTTTGCAATAATTATTGAGTTTTGTAATTTGAGTTTTCTGGGTATTAAATAACTATAATTGTAATCTAGTAATATTTCGGAAATATTTTATTATTCAATCATATTTTAGATGAGCAATTACAAAAAGGTAGACCATTTTATGACCTTTATTTAGCCCAAGAGGACAAAGATGATACAATCATATTTAAAAGATAATGTAAATCATTTATATTTGTATCATATTTTTCGATATTGGCTATTATATCCTTTTATGTAGATTGATTGATTGATTTATGAACGATTGGGTATTTCTTACAGATATCTTATTTTCATAATTTATCTTTTTTGTGTTATCTTTCTTCCTCGGTTTTCATGTAAAGTGAAAGAGTTACATGAAAAAAAACAATTTATTCTTAAAGAACTATAACTACATAACAATATTAAAATCTAGATTTTTTTACAGTAATCTAATCCACGTGTATTATTGTCAGGCAATACACGTTAAACTATACACTGAAATGATTATTTGTACGTACATACTATTTGATTTTGAATTTGTTCATAGGTACAATAAATATTTATAAATATTATTTTATTTAGGTCATCACTACATGATAAATATTTGTCAATCGTCTTATATAATTCCTAATATTCACAGGGAGGTCTCAAAACATTATTATTGGTTCAAATGTGTCGTTGACAAGGTCAGTATTCACAATGATTTTAGTTATGATGTAGGTATGTTCAGTTTCAAGTCAATAATAAGTAACATAATATAGCCTATCTATTTAACTTTATTTTTTATTACTTTATTTTCCTGAAGAAAGGGACTCATCAAAAAAGATTTCATCTTCAGACTTTTCAATCATGAATTTTGGCAGGGAGATTCCTAATTCTTTATCGTATGTTGGGACGGTGTCTGCCCAGAAGGCGCCCCTCGACTCTTCTCCGGCAAATTCCGCGGGATCGGCAATGTCGTCTAGCTCAGGTTCTTCATCAGTTGCTCTCTTTTTGTTGCTGTGCCTTTTCTGGTTTTCGGTATCCCGCTTGACAACGGTGCGTGTGCTTGGGGCGGTGGATGACAGAACAAATGAATTGATCTTGTCGGTGGGCAAATGATCTCTAGGTGTTGCCGGAGTACTCTTGGTAGCTTGTCCAAACTTTTTGATGGGTTGATTTTTCTTTAATGCAGCGGGTACCCCTGCTCCCACAGTATTCGATGTCAAAGCGACTTGGTCCCCTGTGGAGGAGGTGGCGGGCTTGGAAGCCACCACATTGCTGGCTGCTCCTACTGCTCCACCACTCTTATTTTCTGGTTTCGTGTTAAATTCTTTGCTTTCTTTGTATGCTAGGTGAGTGCTTTTTGGTGCGGATTCTGATACAAACATGCATTCCTCATTTTTCATTCCATTATTATCAATGCATGAGAAGCATGTCATCTCTCCTTTCAACGTCTTGGTGCATGCCGATCTGTCTTTGTTTGCAAATTCGGCAAGAACAGTCTCTACGTTATTCTTTTCCTCGTTGTTCGTGAAGAATCCAGCGGGTGAGTTATTGTCATAGTCATAATCAGCATTATCAGAATTTTCACTACCATCCTCATTACTATCCTCGTCTCCATCATAATTGTTGTAATCCCCATCATCTTGCTGGAATGCCGTGTAGTGCACGGGTTCTGTTGCGGAAGCCTTGGGAGAATTAATAGACGGACTGTAATCATTAGTTTCCTTATTTTTGTTGTTTGGGCTACTATTGCGGATACTCTGATGTGTTTTGCGGTTACTGTTTTGTCTGCTCGGTCTCTTCACTGGTCTGGAGTTATAATTACTTTGGAATTTTTCAGAACCTCTTAAAGATGTTTTCTCCTTTTCCGCAGAGGATCTGTCTTGGGTTTGCGCTCTTTGTGGTTCTTTGAAATTATTAGATTTTGTTTCCTGTTCCCGTGGCTTCTCTACCACTGCTTTGGATTCAGCATTTTTACTTTCTTCTTGTTGCTTTTCTGGATCGTCGCTATCGAACTTTTGTTCCCTAACAAACGCGTATTTGTTATTTTTTGGCTCTGAGACATAAGAACACGATTCAAAGTTTCCTCCGGTCTTTGGGTTCAGACACACCATGCAAGTCATGGTATCTTTTTCTACCTGTTTACAGTTTTCTGGATTTTTCTGTACTTCTTCAGCTTGTTGTTCGGACAAATTCTTAATTCGCGCATAGTCGTCCGCTCCGTACTCTTCATCGGAACCGTAATCGTATTGCTTCTGTTTGCCTTCCTTGTCGTCATAATAACTGAACTCGGGTGAATCGTAACTTTCACTCTCGTCAAAGTCTTTAGATTTGGATTTATAGCCGGGATATCCGTATTCATCAGTAACTCGTTCCCGTTGTTTGCGCGCTTTTTGCTTTCCTTGTCTCCGATTTCTGGTTAACTGACCCGAATACCTTTTGTAACGAAGGATCTTTGGGTCAATACTGGCAATCTGTCCATAGGGGTGGCTTCCAGAAAAACCAGATATATATTGGAAGGATTCTGACGGAGAGTAATAATTATCCTGGTTTTGGATACCGTACCTCTTATAAAGACTTAAGTGATCTTGCTGGACACGCGGAGAATCGCTGGGAAAACCGCCATAGTAGCTCGTCTTTCCAGAAGGAGCCTGTTGATTGTCGGTCTTTGAAATCGGCTTCTTGTAATTGAAATCATGTTTAGTCTCAATATTAAACTGATGCGGGGCATTAGTGATGGCTGAGGACTTTGATGTTGCTTGAGTGGCCTGAATTTCCACAGTTTTGCGGTACTGCTTTGGTTTCGAAACCGTTCCCGAAGCTACGCTTTCGCCGAACTGAGGAACAAATCCAAAGGACCCAAACTTATTTTCTGATGGCTTTCCTTGGAAGTAGTCTTGTCCCGTTTGCACAATTTTGGACTCGGAGCTTCCAAGGTCAAAAATCGACTGATATTTTTGCGGAATGTTATGGGCCGCTGCTTCAACGAGACCTGACGACAAATAATATGAAAATTAAAATTTTAAATTTCGTAATTATATCATTAACTAAATAGATAAATGTAAAAAATCACTTTGACATTATTGGTAATAGTTCCAATAACAAAAGGGCCATTATAAAACGAACAACATTGTGAACATCATATGAAATCTTTAAATGCAATTGTACTAGAACATAATATTTGTAAATAAATGTATTGCGTGACAAGTTCCAAAAACTCAAATAATCTAGTGATAGTTGATAATTTCAACATATTATACTATGTTATCTGCAGAAAAATCCAATAAAGTACCTACAAAAGCTTAAATGTTATGCAGATGCAGTTGAGAACGAGACTAGAAAACAGATGACAAAATGTTGCAGATTTGATGGTTAGTAAAATTTGCAACTCAAAACTTTTTAAGATTTTAATATCTGGCATTTTGAAATATTTCAAATTGTATTAGATGGCGTTATCTCCACCCCCTACATGATGCGAGTAAAAGTGTAAATTATAATATTATAATGCTACGCATTATATCCGCTTCGTTTCAAAATTGATATTTTATATACAGTATTCACCCTTTTCCGATAGATCAGATAAGTTCTGTGGAACACGAAAAGGACAATGATTATATTATTGTTATCAAATTATTCTTATTAGAATCTTGTGGAAATGTATGAAAATCGCGTGGCTTTACAGTCACCCACCCACCTCAAAAAAGTAATAAAATAATATCCGTATATTTCACGCACTTGAAGATGACTTAGAAAGAACCTA